>NC_061122.1:144620960-144704178 GCF_002878395.1 Capsicum annuum | reverse complement strand
TATAGGCAAAAACTACATAAAGGAGTGGTTTAAAAACTTCTACGTGGCCGAAATATAATTGGCCTGGTTAGCAACTACCCCATCTCTCTTATACCATCTATCCTCTATTTCTCTTCCTAAAGCTCCTGGTAATTTATTAAATAATTTTTTGCCTAGTTCTTCATTAAAAGTATTTCCACTGACAGTACAATAATAAAAATAGTCTTGTAAGAATTTCTTTATATATACCCAATGTGAAATACTTAATTGTTCTAGTTTTATTAATGCTTCTTTTTGTAGAGCTAGTAATCCACTATTTGGATCTTTTCCTGTTAATAACATATGCATTTTATTTGTAAAATTATAGGGGTTAGGTCCCATACTTAATAGAACCTGAAAGTCATATGGGCAGTTTGTCTTAAAACTCTCCCATGTAGCCTTTGCAGATTCGCCTAAAAAAGTTTCCAAATATTTATACATTGTTTCTGTATCTGTTTCTGTGTAATGTCTCAAGTAATCTGCAGCTACTATTCCTTTCCATAAGTCTATTACTGTATCCCACATTTGGGGATCATGTGCTGCTATATTTAGAATTTTACCTTTACTACCTCCTTCTTGTAATTTAATTGGTTCCTCTATTGAACACAAACTATACTACTGTTTTAAAATATGACATATGTTGACTCTGAAGATAAGATAGCAGAAGTTAAAACATAATATCCTTTTTTTATCAGAGTTACATGGATGTCAAGGTACTACAACATTTATGCGTTTTCCTGTTATGCGTCCACATACTGAGAGCGCGAATGTTTAATTTGAGAAGCCCCTTGTTAAGGTAGCTTCTTCTAAAGTGCAGGATATGTATTTTAGTTATTTTATATGATTGTCTTGACAGGCGATTCTTTTGTTTTTATATAAAGCAATTCTTATTTTAGATCATGTCATTTAGCCATTTGAATCAAAGTTACGTTATTTTAGTTATACATTTATACAAATTCAAGTTCAACAATTAGTATAAATGAATATTTGTATACTTGAATACAAATATACATATATATTTTTACAGAAAAATTTGACAGATACACTTCTTCTCCTTCATTTTCTGCTAATAATTTGGCTGCTGAAATTTTAAATTGTGCTGATTAAAATATTGGCTCTCTTTTGGGATTATCTCCTAAATTCTTGGATGTTTTTTCTTCTCTTTCCTAATTGAATTTCTAGTACCTCCTATGGTTTCATGATCTCTGCATGTTATTCATGATTTTATTCTGATTTGTCTACTGAATCTTCTGTTGCTTTCTCGTCTAGCTAATACGCCCAATTACACCTCTCTTACGAGAGAGTAAGCGGTCACTGTCAAATATAGAACCCAACTAGGTTTGGTGTCGAATCCCATAGGGAATACTGTGTTCACTAAGTATTATGATTGTTATTAGACTGTTGATCGAAGGTTCCTGAATAAGAGGGGCTTTAATTTATAAATTGTATTCTAATTAATTAGAGCAGAGTTTTTCCAACTAATGATTCTTTTTGATAATAATAATTCAATGATATTAAACAAATTAGAGTTATGGTTACCAAGATGTTTAAACAATTAGGGTTGTGAATCACTTTTGAGTTTCACTCAATAACTTCAATTGCAAGAGCAGCTAAATTCTATTGTTTACCCATTAGTTTCTCAACCTTAATGGATCGTTTATCCTTTAACTCTCTCAAAATTAAAGAATATATTGATTATTCAACCATTTTCTCATGTAGGTTAATCCTTGTTAAGGCATTTTCCAGTAATCTAAAGATTTAGGTCTGTAGATTTTATGTAAACCCTTTCTTTTCCAAACAAACACTTTTCTATTCAAACAAGTGATTGTTCTTCGGATCACCTTTCAAGTTTGCAACCAAGAAAAGTCATTAGAGTAAAGAAGGGTTTATACAACATCAATTACCTTCAGAAACTCAATTGGAATCACAACCCATATTAACTGTTTACATCAAGGCTCCCATAACCCTAGTTATGGGAGCTTAGCTACTCATCTCCATAGAAAAAAGAGAAAGAATACTTGTATTATTCATAAAAAAATTCAAAGTTCACTTACAAAGGTTACAAGAATTAATTCTTGAATCTTCAATAGCAATGGAATGATTAGATCCATAAATGTAGTTTGATTCACAGATTTCTATGTTACAGAGAGTTTCAAAGATGGAAAACTAAGATAAAAACATTTTCTAAATTCAGAATATCCCTAAATAAAACCCTAGTTGGGTATTTATACGCTCCCAGGTTTAAAATATTTAAAATTTAAACTCAAAAAAATTCGCGTCCAAACTGACAGTTCAACCGACGGCCCATCGAGACACCGACGGTCCATCACATGGTCTATCGTTGAGTGCTCTAACATGTTATGTTCTATTTAGTCCAGACGGCCACCTTGGCATACGATCGAGGGTCCGACGATCCATCGCACAGTCCGTTGATCAGTCCTCTAAAACCTTTAATTCTGTTTAAGCCCGACGACCATGTTGGTGGTCTGCCGCGAACTTGACGGTCCGCCACTTAGACCGTCACATGGGTCTTCCACCTGGAACCTTCTTTTAGCTCTGACGATCCTCCCAGCGGTTCGTCGTATGACTGACGGTCCGCTATTTGGGCTATCAGTGACCTTTTTCTGATGTTTCCTGAGTTTTCTGCTTCAGCTAACTCCTTAACCTGAAATCACTCAAATCCACCATTAAATATAACTTTAGTTGCTTGAAAACACATAATATTCTCTAGAAAAAGATGCAAAATGTTTCGTCAAAAGATGAAGCATCAACACCCTCAACTTCAAATAATTTCTTTTGCTCAAGTAACTCAGCACCAAATTACAGATATGTACAATACAATGACAGGAATTCAACTTACTAAACCAATTTTCACATAACTATTCATTTGTCATCTTAATTGTATGGTTCAACATATCAGAGTCCGTAACCGGCATTATTTTAAAATCAATACATATGCACAAACATGGATACAAGAATCTACAGAGGTCAGCCAAATTAAGTATAACTCAGGTTGCCCTCACAGTCAAGGAAATCCACCACTCAGTATATTTTGTGGATACAAATCAGAACTCTCACACTCGTCAAAGAAGTTACAAACATAGTACACATACCCATAGGCTTGTCCTTATCATTCAATGCTTCCTTATAGCTGACTCGCTAAGATCAAACAGGTCTTTATTAGACTTTTAATGAGGCATTGGGGCTAGGTAAGGAAAGACTTTTGGAAAAAATTGACTCTACACTGGGATTTAACTCTCTTTGCCCTCAAGTTCTACCTACCAAGGCCATTTCTGAATTAGCTCACTCACCTTTTTCTTATTCACTTACACTTCACCGTAATAACCCCCATTTTATATTTTTCATTTTTTTATATATATACACACAATAATTACCTACCCTCAACTTATGCTGATGTAATCAGTCAAGGTGCATAATTTCTTGAGTAGATCAGGGCCAGATGCTCTAAACCATGATCTAAACCAACTTTCCCTTAGGCAACTAATAGCTTGACATTAGCCACCCTCAACTTAGGTTTTTTGCCTAAGTTTAGGTTCATAATGCTTATTATTGGGCCAGAGATGAGTGTTAACAACTTAAAGAGAGTTAACTAGAGTGATTGGTTTTGAAGAAAAAAATTTAACATAGGCTCAAAGAAAGGTTCAAAAATAGAAAATTCTTTTTGGTAGGGTTAATTATTTTGGCTAAGTGGACTAAAATCATAAGGCGGCCTGCTATCATTTCTTATTTCATCAACTACAACACAACATCAATTAAACCAGGAAGTTCTAGGTACAACACTACAAATACTCTCACACATAGGCAACTAAGTCAACCCATTCTACTGTTCTTAAGATTTACACCACATGTCATGCATATTTTACAAGTTAATGTCAACCACAGATTCACTAACAATTGATTACATATACTAGGAGACAAAAGTAAAAAATCATACAGACATAGCCATAGATTGATGCCAACATTATTCATCATTCATATTCACAACAAGGTGATAACATAAATGGCACTTTTATTTAATGGACCAACATTAACAACAGAACAAGACTTAAGAAAGGACAGATGCAAACTTAAAGTTAATCCTAGAAAATAAAAAAATGCAAACTTAAACATAATCCTAGACATGCCGATTCTCCTAGATAAGCACATAGGAGGAAAATAATATCGACAACATAACCCCCCATGGTACAAGTACACCACCCCCTCAAAAAAATATATGCATTATCCTCAAAGCATCAAATAAAAGTACAAAAGAGTGGGTATACTTGTATTGCCTCTTATTCATCTGAGGCATCTATGAAGTGTGGTGAGGAACTTATGTCCTATTCTACTGTAATGTTGACCCCCATGTGGTGGGGGTACTCAGAAAATCTCCCTCCAAAATTAAAGGTACCATATATCTGCCTGGGTCTGAAGGTTGCCCCCTAAATAGGGCAGAACTAGTAGACACTCCAGTTGTTTTATCTTCAACTCTCTTCCTTCTTCTCTCTTCATCTGTCCTTGATCTTCTGCTGGCTTTTCTTAAATTATGTTGCTCTGGTTCCTCTGGTTTCATGGCTTTCCTTGATTTGTCTCTGTTCATCTTTCCTTTAAGAAAGCTCACCTACCTATTTCTTACCTTTATCTTTCACTGGTCTTCCCATCAGATCGAATATTCCCTCATTATCATCACTCATAACTAAGGTTGGATCAAAAGTGGACTGATGTGGCTACATGCTCTTCAACTCTTTGATGTCAGCCTGTGCTTTCTTAAACTCTGCCATGATCCTTGCCAAGTCTAGAATAAATAGTGAATCCATTCTTTTTTTGATTCTCTCTTCAATATGATCCATCCTTATCTAAATGTCTTAGAAAGGGCGGATTGCCTCAGCTACAATTTTGTCAATAAATGGCTTGAATTCTCCAGCCCAAGTGTCAGGCTGCCTTTTGAATTTCTTTTACAATTTCACAGACTAGGCAAAGTTTTCTTGTGTCAGCCTATATTCTACAAATTTAGCCCTACCCATTGGTGGTGCAGATTCTGACCCTGCAGACATACTTGATGGCACATAATCAGGTGGTACATAAGTGGTAATCGGTAATGGAATATCTTTTGGAATCTCTAAATTATCTTGGGATGGTACTGACTTAGTTTGATAGGCTGGTGGTTTAGTGACTCTTATTTAAAACTTTGAGTCATCCTTGGACTTCTCAATGTCCTACCTATGTGTCATACGAACCTCATTACCCACCCTACGAATTATAGGCACATCTGTCTTCCTACATTATTTAGTGATTAAGCAAGGAAATGGTAGAGCGCTTGCCATCTTATGTGCTCTTACAAATAGCTTATCAATAATGATCTGACCAAAATCAATCTTCAGTCCTGACAGCAAACTAGCAACAAGTACTGCCCGGTGAATATCCAAATTAGCATCACCTCCCATTGGCATAAGTCTCAACCAAACCATACCCCACCAGAATTTAGCCTGAAATCTAAGTGATGACTTCTCTATGCACTCACGTGGGTTTGTAGCCTAGGAAGGATTACCATCATCAGTTAACACTCTAATCAACCAGGATCTTTGGGCAGATGCATTACACAATCGGTACTCAAGTTCCGGAATAGCAGGTAGGGCTTCATAATCTGGCCCAAATAACATCCTGTTGATAGTTCAGGCTATTATGTCAATGGTAACTCCCTGGACTGGTACTGATTCCCTGTTCGGCAGATCAAAAACCTTCGAGCCCTTTGGAATATCCTTTTATGCCAATACTAAATAGTTAGCAAAGAATTTCCTTACCATATTTGGCTGATTTGATCCTGGGGATTTACTAATCCTTGCTAGTTCATACTCATTGAAATGACGCTCTAGCTCAGGATAGTCATACAACTACATCATTACAATCTGATACTCCTCAGCAAATGGCTTTTTAATTGGCCTACTTGCGGTTGGTGCTAATCCATTATTAAATTTATCCCTTGCTCCATCTAGCTACCATATGAAGATATCTCTTATTTAAGGATCATTTCGTCTTGTCATATTGGCATCCTCAGTATCAATCTCAGCCTCAGCTGATTCAGTTTGTGCCTCTACATTGGTAGCCCCAGTTTTAGCCTCAACTGGGTTGGGCCAAAATATGACTACCCTTGCCTCATCGAGGCTCGAGCTAGTACTATTAGTGCTACTGTCACTCTTCTCTTTAGATTAGGAGAGTGTAGGAAGTGTTCGGTCCCTTTAATGAGTGTTGAAGGTTGGTGCCTCCTTATTTCTAGAAGTTTCACCTCGTTTTCTTACCCGACCACCGCCTCTAGTCAATGGGAGTTTTCGTACCATGACGAATGAAAAAATAAGGAATCAGTTACAGCACAAAAATCTGCAAAAACAGTAACAAAAATTGGCTTGTTGGTCAAACTAATAGGTCATCAATGATACGATGGTTCGTCGGTTGGGCCGTCAAACCTTATCTAGTGAGATCTGATTTACAGAGACTTGCGACGGTCAAACTGGTGGTCTGTCAGGTTACTGATGGTCTACCAAGTTGTCCATTGCGGCTTATCCAGTGAGCAACTTCTTTTGGACATTTGCGATGGTCAACCTGACGGTCCGTCACAAATTTGACGATCTTCCAAAGTGACCGCCAGTCCCCATTCTAATTTTGGACTTCTTTTTGAAATTTTGTCGAATAGATGGTTTACCTTATTTGATTTTCAGCACAGAAAGACAATAATTTGATGGTCATGCACACAATTTTCTACTCTAAACACTTGGGTTACTCAGGCTTCACCTAACAGCATGTACCAAAGTTCAGAACTCAGACATCAACAATTTACACCATAGAAAGAAGCAAGATGAACCTTTATAGACCACAACCATTTCAATCATGTTTTGCACTTTGGATAAGCAAGAGAATGGGTTAAAATCATACGTTGATAATGTAGAAGTTTCACTCTAGTTGCTTTCACTTCAAAAAGGAAAACTACTTAATACTTTAGCCTATGATTTCTTCTTTTGTTGTGATAAGGAGAAAAGAGGGGAAAGGACTTGTTTAAATAGGGGAGAAAAAAGAAGATGGAAAGTCCTAAAAAGAGTAACTGCCTTCAGATACTAGTAATCCAGAGAGAGTTGGACAGTTTTAGAATTTGAAGAGGTTACAACTCATGTAACCGCCTCATTTTATCTCTTAAAAAGCATTTGGATCAAGTACGGGTAATTTAAATATGCATCATCTTTAACTCGACCCAACCCAGCATTAGGGTTATAGCGACGGTTGACCTGACGGTCTGTAAGGTATTCGACGTTCCACTAGGTTGGCCGTCAAAGCTTACCAGAAATTAGAAAACTCTATTTTATTGCGATGGATACTCCGATGATCCATCGAGTGGTCCATCAAGCCTTTCCAAAAACTCAATATTTTAGCTTTAGTTTGATGGTACCTCCGATGATCCATCAGTTTATTGACAGTCCGCCAGCTCAACCATCAAGCCTTATCCAGAATGATCAACTTTTCACATTGACTTGGACGGTTAGAGTGGCGGTCCAATTGCACTTTGATGGTCCGTCGGTTATCCCATCGACCACCCATCAATTGTAAAAAATCTTCTCTTTCTGCAATTTTTGTCCTGCACACTCCACAAACACATTATATTGCACAAAAACAATAAATAAACTTTGATTAGGATTACAACAACACTTGGTGTATTGCCTCCCACTAGCGCCTGATTTAATGTCGCGGCACAATGCAGTTTTTTTAATTACTCAGACTTCATCGAGATAGATAGTAGCTATGCACTTTATTGAGTTCATTAGATGGATATACAACTTTAGTTGTTGCCCATTCACTTTTAATACACTTCTATCTTCATTTGCAAGTTCAACTACTCCAGATAAGTAGACTTGATTAAATTGAAATGGACCAAACTATTTTAATTTTAACTTACCTGGGAACAAATTTAGTCTGGAGTTGAAGAGAAGAACCCAATCACCTTTTCTGAAAGTCATGCTTTGCATTCTTCTGATTATGATGCTTGATAGAAGTAGGGTGTGAGTTTACCAACTGACTCATGAAAGACAGATCACTCTTCACAGTAGTCACCCCAGAGTCGGTATTCTCAACTCCCTTTAATAATTTCTACATCATGTCCTCCATGGACATCTTACCAGAGCTAGTTGTAGCATTATCTCTACTTTCAAGAGGTACATATAGTCCACTCCTATCATTTGTTCTCTTCTAGTTCCCTTGATCTCTATCCTTGCAACCAGCCTTTTTGTAATAGTTTTGACCTTGATTTCATTGGCTATTACCTCGAAAACCCCCTGATTATTTATATAGTTTGCCTCTTCTTCCAAATCAGAGTCAGCTCTTTCCTGGGATGCAACAGCTTTCACCTTCTTCATTTTTCCAGACAATAGATGCATAATCAGCAAATCCATCTGTGTCTTCAAGTGTGCTATTTTCTGGTCATGTTCTTCCTCCTTCTTGCATTGCTCTGTAGTTATACTACCAGTCACAGTAGGGATTTCTACCACAAAATCCCTAGTATGCCAAGCTCTACTCTGTTTGTTCATCCAATCAAGCATCTATGAAGTCTCTGGAAAAGTAAGGTCAACAAACGACCCTCCTGCAGCATTATCCATAATTGGCTTTTCATAATAGAGTTCAAATCCCGGATAAAGAGTATCCATCAAATAAATATCCATCATGTTATGGTTTGGGAATTGCATCAGCTTCTTTTTAAACCTCTCTCAAGTCTCATGAAGAGCTTCACTGGGAAGCTGTTGGAAGTTACTAATATCATCCCTCAATTGTACCCTCCTGGAGGGTGGAAAAAACTTTTCTAGGAAAGCCTCTTTCAAATGCCTCCAGTTGGTTATAGAGTCGGGAGTCAGTCTATTGAACCATAGTGTTGCCTCCCTAGACAGACACAATGGAAAAAAAAGCAGTCGGATATATTCTAACCTACTCCTAGATTATCAAAAGACTTGCAAATGGTGACAAAGTTCACAAAATACATGTTTGATCATCTCTGGGAAGACCACCGAACAACCCCTTAAGATAAAAGAGTAGAATCATCGTACTGGTAATGTTAAATTTAACTCCAGGTCCTAGAGGTGGAGGAATGATAGCTCCTACTACACCTGCTCCATCCATTCCATCTTTGTCATCATTCAAATCAAACTGCACAGGTTGACACTCTTGCCTCTCCCTAAAGGGGCGATTTTTTTTTACATTGTGGTTAATCGGTGTAGCCAGATTCTCTACAAGATCTAACAAATCATCATCATCAATATTAGGATAACGTACCAACTAGCGTCATTCTGTTGATTAAGTTGAGCTTTAGCCAGAGCGGCTAGTCTTTTAGCGTCTTAGGGGGTCTGCCATTCTGCCAATTAACTGCGGTTCTAGATGTACTGGTAATAACGGTGCACACAATCTATATGTACTTGGCATACACAATACTACCCTGCACAGAACAAAAACAACAAACAAAAGTAAAATTTGGGAAATATGACCAAAGGTCAATTAATAAACACAAACTTAATTGACAACCGTATTCCCCGACAACGGTACCAAAATTTGATATGCTCAAATTACACCTCTCTTACGAGAGAGTAAGCGGTCACTATCAAATATAGAACCCAACAAGTTTGGGTGTTGAATCCCACAGGGAATACTGTGTTCACCAAGTATTGTGATTGTTATTAGACTGTTGATCGAAGGTTCCTAAATAAGAGGTGTTTTGATTTATAAATTGTATTCTAATTAATTGTAGCAGGGTTGTTCCAACTAATGATTATTTATTCTAGTAATAATTCAATGATATTAACTAATCTAGATTTATGGTTACCAAGATGTTTAAACAGTTAAGGTTGTGAATCACTTTTGAGTTCCGCTCAATAACTTCAATTGCAAGAGCAGTTGAATTCTATTGTTTACCCATTAGTTTCTCAACCTTAATGGATCATTTATCCTTTAACTCTCTCAAACTTAAAGAGTATATTGATTATTCAACCATTTTCTCATGCAAGTTAATCCTTGTTAAGGCATTTTTCATTAATCTAAAGATTTAAGACTCTAGATTTCATGTAAACCCTTTTTTTCCCAACAAACACTTTTCTATTCGAACAAGTGATTTTTCTTGGGCTCACCTTTCAAGTTTTCAACCAAGAAAAGTCATTAAAGTGAACAAGGGTTTATGCAAAATCAATTTCCTATAGAAACTCAATTGGAATCACAACCCATATCAATTGTTTACATCAAGGCTCCCATAACCCTAGTTTTGAGAGCTTAGCCACTCATCTCCATAGAAGAAAGAGAAAGAATACTTGTATTATTCATAAACAAATTCAAAGTTCACTTATAAAGTTTACAAGAATTAATTCTTGAATCTTCAATAGCAATGGAATGATTAGATCCAGAAATGTAGTTTGATTCACTGATTTCTACATTACAGAGAGTTTCAAAGATGGAAAACTAAGATAAAAACATTTCCCAGATTCAGAATATCCCTAAATAAAACCCTAGATGGGTATTTATATGCTCCAAGGTTTAAAATATTTAACATTTAAACTCAGAAAAAGCCGCGTCCAAACTGACAGTTCAGTTGACGGCCCATCGGGACACCGACGGTCCATCATATGGTCCGTCGCTGAGTGATTTAAGATTTTAGGTTCTATTTAGTCCTGACGGCCACCTTGGCGGACAATCGAGGGTCCGATGGTTCGTCGTACAGTCCGTTGATCAGTCCTTTGAAACCTTGCATTCTGTTTAAGCCCGACGGCCACGTTGATGGTCCGCTGCAAACTTGACGGTCCAACACTTGGACCATCACATGGGTCTTCAACATGGAACCTTCTGTTTAGCTCTGACGGTTCTCCCGGCGGTCCGTCGCATGACAGACGGTCCGTCATTTGGGCCGTCAATGACCTTTTTTTGCTGTTTTCCTGAGTTTTCTACTTTAGCTAACTCCTTAACCTGAAATAACTCAAATCTACCAATAAATACAACTTTAGTTGCTTGAAAACACATAATTTTCTTGAGAAAAATATGCAGAATGTTCTGTCAAAAGCTGAAACATCATCCAGCGATAGTACCACCTTATATGGTGGTTTGTCTATTGAATTTCAGTATATATATATATGTATGTGTATATATATAATATTATGTGGTGGATTATTTATTGACTTCTTGTATATTAGGTTTTGAATACAGCAAAGGATATCAAAGTTCAAACTGCCTCTGTTAGTCATTTAAAAAATCAACTCAATGACATGAAAAATGCGAAGGCGACTAATGATGAAGTTGAAATAAAAGATCATTCTATTGAGCAGACTAAAGTCCAAGTACTTTTAAATCAATTAAAAAATTTTATTATTATTTTTTACAGTTTTTAAAATAATTACATTTATGTTTGTTTTAGGTGGATGGATGTGCGGTTGAACGTGTAGAAGGTCACATTTCTCATATGAATTTATAGATATTTGATATCTCGACAGATATCAGTAGTCACTCTCATGAGAATCAGGACATGGTTGCAGCCGCTATTCACATAGCTAACCCTCTTGAATTCGAGCAACCCAATTCCAATCAAGATCTAACAAAATCTCAAGATTTGATTACTGAAGAATTGTTCCCAAGTTTGGACACTGAGAATAGCTCTACAAAATTTCAAAGTTGCTGGAAAAAAATAAATTTTACCACCAAATACAGAAAAACCAGGCCGATGGGAAACCTCGCCTTACATGACTGATATCGATTTGGGATCTAGTACTACTACATTTTTATATAAATATCATTTTTTTTGGTAAACTTGTTTTATAGTTATTTCTTCATTACTGTATGTTTGTTCAGGTTCTTCATTGAGGATGCCTAACATATTTGGCATAAAACACCCATTTGTATCCGACACTATGCACGGACCACCTAACGAGAAATTGTACTCTCTCTTCTTGGCTTGAACTCATGAAGGAACACTAAAAAACATGCTTCCAAGTTTGTTATCTTGTACCTACTTATATTTTGATAATCTGTATATATTTATTTAATGCACATTTAGTTACAAAGTATTAAGTTTTCTTTATAGGGGTCGCCTTGAAGATCATTATCTGAACAAAACAGCAGTCATCAGGCCACAAATTTTCTTTGGTGCAGAATCTGTTGGATATAAGAACTGATTTTACATGCTATCCTTTCCTAATCAAATATTGAACGACTCGGTTAGTATGTATATATTATATAATGTTAACAAATATGAATGTTTTACACAATAACTCATCGTGTTAAGCATAACAAATTTTACTTTTTATATACAACACATTGATGTTATCCTATACTACTTGCGTAAGAAAGAAAAGTATGAGCCAAACAGTCAATACACATTCAGTATAGTAAGCTATTTGTTCAATACAACAATATAGAATATTTTTGACAAGTATGCCAACAACATAAAAGAGTATAATCTCGCAAGCCAAGAGTTGAAAATTATTGAATACATCAATGGTTTAAGGCCCCATGCTTCTGTACCTGGCATACAGTGGATCACATATTTATCCCAGCGAACGTAGATAGAATACATTGGGTATTGGTTGTTCTGACATTCAATGATAGATGTCTATAAGTGTATGACTCTTACAGGTTTGCTCATCATAGTGCATTTGTTGCGCATGAGATGAGAAAGTTTTTGAATTGATACCTACGTATCTAGCAAATTTGAATTTCCACAAAAAGGGTATTGATTTATCTTCTCATCCTAAGTACATTGGTCGCGAAGAAGAATCATTTCTAGATGTGGTATACGTGGATGATTTACCACAACAGTCAGTGGGAAGCTTGTAAGTTGATATTTCACATGCTTTAACTTTATTAGCTTATATCATTACGACCAAAAAATTTTCAATTCATTTTACTACTTATTATCAAAATATATGTATATGAAGGGATTGCGGAGTCTTCATGGATACATACCCAGAGTATATTAGCCATGGAAAAGGTGTACCACTTGGAGTGTTTGACGTTGAAGCTTTACTCACCCGTTATGCTATCCTTTTATGGCATCACGGGACTAAGAAGATTGAGGATGATTCTTGACATGAACCGAAACTCGGTCCTTGTCATATGGGCACCCCAAGCTCACATGAACTGGAGGTCGCCCCAATAACCCAACCTAAACATCTCATCATACCGTAGGAGTCGAAGGGACTCCAACTCACAAGTTAAGATTTGCGGAAGTAATATCATAAGTCAACATTAGATTCATAATATCTAACTCACACCCAAGTTCATAGTTGTTCATAATACCTATATACAAAATGAAGTCAATAAATGTATATGTTGGGACAAGCCCCCGATGGTAGCCAAACAAAGTTTAAATGAGACTAAGTGTAAACATAAGAGATAAAGAGATGAAGATCTTCTGGAGTAAGGAAGATCACCCCTTCAAGTCAATGCACGAACCACATCAATCGCCTAATTATTGCACAAGAAGAGAAAAAGATGCTCCAGCCCCTATGTCGTGTGAGGATATAGCTTCTAGAGACGGTTAGAAGTTGGAACGCTAGCGTGTAACTCAAGAATAAGTGATAAAATATCATCATCAATCAACATCAAGTTATTATATCACATTTTATCTCATTCACACACTTATACATACATATAGATTTATCACATGCTAATCAAGATATCCAGGTTCATCATCATTCTTAAGCATTCATTGATTAGATATGAAGTGGGAGACTCCGACCCTCCATACTTATAGGTTCAACAACTTACATTATGCATAGGTCTTTAACCATATACCTATTATTCATACAAGGTGATCTAGTCATATACAAATCCAATTGGACATAGGACTTCAAATACATGTCCACACATTCAATTAGGCATGGAACTTTGACATCATGCTACACTTAGACTCTAATGACAAGTTGTTCCATTCAGCGAGGTTCACTAACCTCAAGAGATCTCTTTAACCAAGGGACTTCAACGTCGAGCAATATCATTGGTCAAGGGACTTCAACCTCAAGCCATTCATAAGGCAAATGACTTCAACCTTAAGCACTACATAAGGAAAGAGACTTTGAACTTAAGCCATCACAACTATCATTAGTTGACATTTGGGCCTTTAACCCTTTGCCTATGCATCGACTTACATTCAATACAACATTTAAGGACTTTAACCATTTTAGCCAATTTAACACTATACATAACCACATAGTCTTTATAGGAGCCTTCATTGCTCGACCATTTCAATAGGCTAATGCCTTCACTTAATTCAATATATAACTCAAGTTACAACCATTAACACCCTCACAATATTTCATACTTCAATAACAATCTTATACCATATTCCTGCCATACTTGGGTTCAACACATAATTTAAGTTCATCTTTATATCTAAGGACTTTACCCTCTCAATAGCCATCGACCAAAAAGGTCATCGATTTCACCATACATGGTTCATAATTTCTTTAACATATCATTTACCAATCATTCATGCTCATGGGGCCATTACCCTAGTCCAATACATCACCAACATTTGACTAAATATATCACTTAGACATTTCCATAAATAACTTGCGTGCATACCTTCAACAAGGCTATTTACATGGTATATATTATCAAGATTAGGATTACTCAAGACCCTCATGTTAAACCACATACAAAAATCACCCACACATGTAAATCATCATCAATATCACATATAAACATAAGTCTAAGAAATATTTAACATTATATATCATTAGGCAACAAAATCCTTTTCATCTGATGTCAAAACCACCATGTACACTTACTAATCCAAGTGTGAAATACATGGGTTTAGATATATTTAAAGAGGGGAAGAGATACATGCCTTTAACAAGATGACACATCAACAATCTTGGCTTCTTCTTGCCACTAGATGAGCTCCCTCCAAACCGTAGCCTCCAATCTCTTTTCAAGAAGCTTTTAGAGTGTTTGGAGTGTTTGAGACTTATAAATGAGGGATTAGAGGGCCACAATGCTTTATATAGTGAAGGGAATTAGGGGTTTAGGCAAGGGAAATAACCATAAATCTGTTATTTAAAAGCTGAAAAGTGAACTCGCCCAGGGGTGAGACTCCCCCATAGGATTCTCTTAGTAATCATACCCTAAGGTACGAATGGTACCCTAACTCATACCCTAGGCTTATCATAGGTCAACCATACTATTGTGGGCTCGAGTGGGGACCCTGGAGTCATAAACAAAGGGTACTACTCACCCCTAGTCGTACACACAAACCATATACCCAACAGTCCACTCCAAATGGAGACTACCTTCTATACGATTGAGTTCATATGACTTGTATGCATGAGGTACGGTTATGGGAAGGTCATGTCATATAGAAAATAGTATGCTACCCTAACATGTTTTACAAGGTATGAGAGAGGGAAGGGATAGTGGATAAGACCCGTATCCATGGGTACGACTCAAGCTCCAAATCGTACCCGACTCAGAGACACCAAAAGTTATTGTTTTTTTCAAGGTTCAAGGTATAAGTATTTCAATTCTCCCCCACTAGGATCATTCATTTATGAATGAAGGGTAAGGTAAGCGTGTACACAATCTAAAATATCATCACACACCATTTCAATAAAGGTTAAAACAAGCATCCAACAAGGATACAACACACATCATGCTCATTATCAATCAATCAATTATCTCACCAACTTCAGGACTCTAACCCATTGTTTATTAAAACTTACTCATTTCACAATTAGGGACTTCAACCCATCAACTTTCAAAGACATTAAAAACCTTAAAGCATTGGGGAATTTAACCCAACATCTATCAAAACATGAATTGATTCAATGCAATAGGGACTTAAACCCATAACAAAAAGACACATATAGTTTCAAGCATTAGGGACTCGAACCCACGGTCTAACAAGGCACAAATCAATTCAAACTTGGGGACTTTAGCCCATGATCTAAACAAAATATAAATCAATTTCAAATATTAAGGACTCTAACCTATTGTCTAAAAAGATATAAATCAAAGAAAGGTTATTAACACATACCTTCATCATAAGCTTCCGAAATGGGAAACAAATGCGGGTACTTGGACTTCATGTCCTCTTTTGCCTCCCAAGTAGCTTTCTTAGACTTTTGGTTCCTCCATAGAACCTTCACTGAAGTTACCTCCTTTGTTTGCAATCGGTGAACTTGCTGATCTAAGATCCTTATCAGGACCTCTTCGTAGGACAAAGAGTCTGATGTACCAACATATTCTGAGAAAATAACCAAGGAAGGATCACCCACACATTTCCTCAATACAGAGACATGGAAAACTGGGTGAATGGATTCCATACTAGAAGGAAACTCCAACTCATAGGCAATATTTTCAACCCTCTTCACAATTAAGTAGGGCCCAACATAGCGGGGACTAAGCTTCTCTTTTTTTCCAAACCACATCACTCCTTTCATGGGAGACACTTTCAAGAATACCCAATCACCAATGCAAAACTCTAAGTCCCTGTGCCTCACATCTGCATAATGATTTTTGGCAACTTGAAGCACTTTTCAATCAATTACGAATCACCTTTACCTTCTCTAAGGCTAGGTGAACTAAATTAGGTCCAAGCAACTCACCCTCTCTAACTTCGTACCACCCAATAGAAGATCAACATCTCTTACCATATAATGCCTCAAAAGGAGTTATGCCAATACTAGAGTGGTAACTATTATTATAGGAAAACTCAATCAAAGAAAAGTGGTCAACCAACTACCACTATAATCAATCACATAAGCCCGCAACATATCCTCTAATGTTTGGATATTCTCTCTGTTTGCCTATCTGTTTGTGGGTGGAATATTATACTAAGGCACACCTTAGTTTCCAAACCTCTTTGGAATGACTTCTAAAAATGGAATGAAAATGAGGAACCAAGATATGAGATAATAGACACTAGAGCACCGTGTAACTTCACAATCTCTGCCAGATACAACTTAGCATAATCTTCCACGGAGAAATTAGGTCTCACGGGCAAGAAATGGCAGACTTGGTCATTCTATCCACAATGACCCAAGTAAAATTATACTAATTCTGGGATCTAGGAATACCGGTAATGAAATCCATATTAATTACCTCCCACTTCCACTTTGCCAATGAAATTTCTTAGTACAAATCACCGGGCCTCATGTGCTCAACTTTCACTTGTTGACACACCATACACTTGGCCACATAGCTATCCACATCTCACTTTATATTACCCTACCAATAAAAATCTCTAAGGTCATGATACATCTTGGTGGAACCGGGATGAATAGCATAATAGGCTCCATGAGCCTTTATCCCAATCCATCAACATTAGGAAAACATATCCTACCTTGGTATCTCAATATACCATTACCACCAATCATAAATTCTGCAGCTTTGTGTTGACCCATATTACCTGTAATACCCCGATCATTTCTAAAGCCTAAATCCATCTTTTGAGTGAATATGGATGACTTCTAAATTGATTGTTATTTATCTCATGTTGTATTTCACTAAATTCTACTCTCTATCATGTGGAGAATTGGATAAGATTTCCATCCCAGTGAGGAAGTTAGATCCATTTTGGAATTCCCCGAAACTCTAACCAATAGTGCAACCATGAATCAAGCTCATAAAAAATAAATTATAGTGATTTGGTTTTTTTATAATCAATTATGGTGTGTATTAATGCCTTAAATATGTCCTAATGATTGGGCGAATGAAAACATTCCTTACAGATTGAGTTCTTGGGAAGGATATTGGTATAGTCAACTTCAAACGAGCATATCTCTCATTATACTTGTAATTTTTGAGTTCATGACATATCAACAGATATATAATTAAATTATATTTCCAACGATACCAATTTCACCAAAATCCGATATCGGAGCAAAGAGTTATGCCCATTTTACTCCAACATGATCAAGCTGGAAAACAGTGACGACGGTTCTGACGGGCTGTCACGTTTCGGACGCCATTTATGATGACGTCGTTACTTTCTGATGACACTTCTGACGACTTCATCAGCCTTAGGAATAAACTCAAAAATTTGACCCTTTTGTGACGATATTTTGTGGCGGCCTATCACGGGTCTGACGGCCTATCACGGATGTCGTCAGCCATTTATTTTCAACAATTAAGGAGCATTTTTAAAAGGGTATTTTGGTCTTTTCCAACCATTTTGACCCTCTATATATATCCAATTGAAGAATAAAACTTCATTCTTTTTTCATTTCATCAAGAATACTAGGGTTTCTCTCTAAAAAATCCAATCCAAATTTCCCAAGAACATCAAGAATCTAACCATAGATTTTATAAATTGGTTCAAGATTCAAGGTACCCAAGTCAAAAGCATCAAGAACCCTAACTCAAGAAGTGGAAAAGGATTGTATAACAAGTTTCTTCATTCAAATCCATAATCAAGGTATGTGGGATTTGAACAAGAACACTTCTTTCGTTCTTGTGCCCAAAGATTTAATTTCTACTATTGAAATCCATGATTTTGCAAAGTGGGTTTACACCCAAATTAATTTATTAATGATTTATGATATTTGAGTTATTCAAGATCGATACACATGACTATTTCATCATTTTATTTCATAAATTGAGAACTTATTCCATGAGTTGAATATTATTATTATGAGTTGATGATTTTCGAATGATTTGAGATAAGAGTCATGATTTAAGATTTTCTATGAGAATTTTTATTGTTGAATATATATATATATATATATATATATGTATATTGATATTTGAGCTTGAGAGTCAAGAATGAGTTCTATGATGTTTTCTTGAAGTTTTTGATACATGATTATTTTACAACTTCCAAATTATGACTTGATATTTAATATTGTGAATTTCATATTCTACCATGAGTTGGTATTTCAAGTGCTTTCAAGACATGTGTCAACCTTTAAGCTTCCTCATGACAAATTGGATTATTGAGTATATTGATTCATAAGATTGAGTTGTTATAATAAGTCTTAATATTTCCTCAAAGTTATTGATGTTGCTATGACTAAATGAATTGATACATCTTGATGTTGAGAAAGATTGTTTGATTTTGAGTCGAGTTAGGAATCCACAGTTGTATATGATTTACCGATGAGATATATATTTATGTTTTGGTCTTTATAATGGACACACGAATTGATATTGATTAAGGTGGATTTCCTAATGCATTCTGAGCTGAGTCTGGGAGGAGTATTTAGCACCGAGAGGGAAATATGGTATTTCCTCAAAACTACGTGCCACCGGAGGATTGATATTGATGATTATGGGCCAGAGGCCGAGTATGGGATTATGATTGAGAAATTGAGGTTGTACTCCTTGGCAAGAGTACGACACCCCCGCCAATGTGGGGTTCTCTCCTTAGGAGGGTAAAACGTTGGACTCCATGCTGCTCACATGGTGTAGTTATGTCGATTATAAGAAACTCCCAAGTCCATAAGAGTTCAAGTTTCATGATTTACCGAGTCACTCTAAGTCATGATTTAAAGATTTTGAGTTAAGTATAATGATTTATGAGATTTATAATGCTTGTATTACTATTGATGATTTACAAGGAATATATTTCAGTTAATTCAAGCGAAGAAAGTTGCTATCATCAGCATGCATGATTTTCATAATTATTTATGATATTATTTATAATGTTGAATTGCACCCCCACATACTCAGTATATTCCTTAAAGTACTGACCCCCACATATTTTTATATGCTACAGTGCCTTATAATGTAGGTACAAGTTATAGCACAGATATCGCATTCAGTCAGTTCACAGCTTCCAGTCAGCAGGTGATGATTCCTTTTGATTCGA
Source organism: Capsicum annuum (assembly GCF_002878395.1). Classification (NCBI taxonomy): domain Eukaryota; kingdom Viridiplantae; phylum Streptophyta; class Magnoliopsida; order Solanales; family Solanaceae; genus Capsicum; species Capsicum annuum. The sequence goes on along the minus strand of NC_061122.1, from coordinate 144,684,353 downwards.
GGGCATGAGTCAGTTATACAGTTCGAGAAGTGTTGTATTTTTCTTACTTTAGTCATATTGAGATTGGGTAGTTGGGAGTAATGACCCATTTATCTAAAGTTAGTACTGGTAGAGGCTTCATAGACAGTTAGTAGAAGTTGATGTATTCAGTTTTAGTTTCATTTGTAAGAGTAGAGTTGTAATCTAGTAAAGTTCATGTTTATAGTGATCAAGTTCAGAGAAGTTCTATATTTTCACTAACTTTATATAGATTTAAGAATTTTATCCAGTTGTTTATGAGTTATGCCAGTAGGAGGGTTAGCTTGGGGTCACTTGTGCCCCTAAGCACCGTGTCACGTCCCGGGACCCAAATTTTGGGGTGTTACATTACCCATGATATTCATCAAGTCGGGGTCCAAAATTTGTTTCTCCTTTATCTCGACAACAAGAGACGGTTGAAATATCAGATGCACAAACACACCATGATCCTTGAAGTTTGCAAGTTGAACTCAAATATTAGCCAATCGGTGAACATCTCTTACTACTTCCTGCTTATCCTTATCAACGTGGTACAAACACCCTATAGACAATCTATTAAGATCATCGGCGACTACATTCGCCTTATCGGGATGGTAATGAAGACTCATATCATAGTCTTTCAATAGCTCAATCAACTTCTTTACTAGAAATTTAACTCCTTTTGAGTAAACATATATTGAAGGCTCTTATGATCGGAAAAGATGTCGACATGAACACCATAAAGATTATGCCACCAAATATTCAACGCAAAGACCACGGCTAATAACTCTAAGTCATAGGTAGGGTAGTTCTTCTCATGAGATTTCAATAGCCTAGAAGCATAGGCCACTACCCTATAATGTTGCATCAATATGCAACCGAGATCGACACAAGAAGCATCACAATACATCACAAAACCATCACTACTCTCGGGCAAGGTCAAAATAGAAAATAAAGTCAATTTATCTTTCAATTTCTCAAAAATACCCTCACACACATCGGACTACAAGAGCTTGACCTTCTTTTCGGTCAACTTGGTCAATGGGGAAGCTATCGTAGAAAACCTCTCCACAAACCTTCTATAATAACTGGCTAGACCCAAGAAGCTCCATATCGGTTGGAGTCATAGGTATAGGACATAACTAACTGCCACAACTTTTTGGGGATCTACCATAATCCATTCACTAGAGATGACATGACCAAGAAAAGCTATGAATTTTAACAAAAACTCGAACTTGAAGAACTTGGCATACAAACGATAATTCTTTAAAGTTTTCAATACAGCATGAAGGTGATCTACATAATCTACCTCACTCTTAGAGTACACTAAGATATCATCAATGAAGACAATGACAAATATGCCCAAGATTAGAGGGAAGACCCTATTCATCAAATCCATGAATGCTTTCAGGGCATTGATCAACCCAAGGGACATAACAAGAAACTCATAGTGACCATACAGGGTTTTAAATGCAGTCTTAGGGATATCCGCATCCCTAATCTTAAGCTAATGATAACCCAATCTAAGATCAATCTTAGAAAAAAATTTTGTACCCTGAAGTTGATCAAACAAATCATCAATCCTAGGTTGAGAATATTTATTCTTTATGGTCATTTTGTTAAACTAATGATAATCAATGCACATATGAAGGGAATCATCCTCCTTGCGCACTAACAATATAGGAGCACCCCATAGAGACACACTAAGGTGGATAAAAGCTTTATCTAACAGGTCTTTCAATTGCTCCTTAAGCTTTTTTAACTCCACAAGAGCCATTCTATAAAGAGGGATAGAGATTGAAGGAGTGTCCAGAACAATATCAATGCCAAAATCAATTTCCCTATTATGAAGAACACTGGGGAGATCATCGGGAAACTCAATAACCATAGAAACGAATTCTAGGGAAAGCTCTTTCAAGTTAGAATCTTTAACTCGGACCATATGATACAAACACCCTTTTACAATCAACTTTCAAACTTTAAGATAAGAAATAATCTTTCCTTAGGAACTAGAGAACCACCTTCCCATACAATGATCGGATCATTAGGGAAATTAAACATGACCCTATGGGTCTGACATTCTAAGGAAGCATAGCAAGAGTTCAACCAATCCATCCCCAAAATGACATTAAAATCAACCATGTCTACCTCTATCAAGTCAACAAGAGTATATCTTCAACTAACAGATACCATACACCCTCTATAAACCCAGTGAACAACAATCGAGTCTCCTATCAAAGTAAAAATATAAAAAGGAATCAACTAACTCTCGAGACTACAATCAAGATGCACAACCACATACGGGGTCACATAGAAAAGAGTAGACCCTAGATCAAGAAAATAATACATATCATGGGAGAAAAGTCTCAACATACCCGTGACAACATTGGAAGATACCTCAGAATCCTGGCAAGTAGCAAGTGCATACAAACAGTTTCAGATAGTGGAGGTGCCAGAAATAGAAGTAGAGAAAGAAATAGCACCCTTTGGTGTGGGAGAAGGTAGAGTGGCAATAGGAGCCCTGTTGGCCCAAGAAGCTGCTAGATAGGGTCACTCACGATGCATGTGCCAAACCTGACCATAATGAAAACACTGGTTTCTCCCCTTCTCACACTAACAATAATGATTCTATCTACAGAATCTGCAAGGAAGGCGAGGTAGAGCCAATTGGGCCCCACTATCCTGGAATTGGGTACCCTATACCCGGGACTATAACACCCTGATTTTCTAAACTAGAATACTACACGGTGCTTATGACTTCGAAGGACCACAAGCTAACCTATGAATAATATCTGTACCTGTACACTGCATAATATAACATGATAATTCGAAAACATGAACTAAAAGGCTATAAGGTTCAATACTGAACAAACATCTGATAACACAATGTCTGAAAATGGTATAACAATACCAAAACAAATCTAAAATAACTACCTGACATGCTGTAGTCTGAAAGCCTCTAAACTATCTAAATAAGGAGTTGATGGGATATGTCTCCAACTAACTCCGACTACTAAAATAATCTAGAAACTAAAATAGTAATGTAATCATCATGTCCTCGAAAGATTAGGACTCACTTCTAACTCTGATTGCTGAGACTAGAATCTACTGCTGATCTAGAGGTCGTTTCTCTAAACCTATGGTATAAGACACCATAGCGTGAATGCGTCAGTACTTTGAATGTACTGGTATGCAAATGAGATAGGCTGAATGCAATATGTTCATATGCATGAACAATACTAACTGACTGACTAACATAAACGTAAGAATACATGCATGCATACGTAACTGTAATTGAGATCGTGTTGAAACTGAATACTGAGTCTACTGATATTGACGCCTGAGTCGCTGATAAGTGAGAAAGACTGACACTATATTACTGAATACTGAGGGACTGATACAATGTTACTGATACATGAATAACTATTTCTGATAGTTCTAATTATGAAAAACTGGTTTGGTTGACTGTATCTAATATTCCTGAAGCTGAATACTGATAAAACGAGTTCTGAAAACTAATATAACTAATAACATGTGTGACTGTATCTGACAATAATGAATCTGATGGAACGAGCTGAGTTTCATATTGTATCTAAGTAATTGAATCTGAGATCAGTCCTATCTAGTGAGGGATCTCTGAGTAAACTGATAATAAAGAAGATTTGACTTAGTCTAAGATCAGTCCAACCTAGTGGGTGATCTCTGAATCTGATTATGGTGCTACTGATTGACCATAGTTGAGATCAGTCCTATCTAATGGGTGATCTCGTAGTCTATTTATAATGACAAGGATTGATTATACCTGACAGTTCTAAATCTGTATTACTAAGCTGAATTGACTGTATCTGACAGTCCTGATTTTTGTAACTAAAACTATGGGATGTATTCATCTAATTGACATGCCCCATACTAAGCTAACTGGGGTCCAACCTGTAACCCCAGCTGGAAGGGTGTCAGTACAGCGTCACTGGTAAAGACAACTATTGTGGAGTTATTCCTAATCTAGCAGGTGACCCCTTGGATCAGTCCTATACATTTAAATGCGCTAACGGGTGATCACTGAGTATGTCAATCCTATCTAACGGGTGATATCTTGTAACTACGCTAGCTACGTAGTTCTGGAACTTAGGGATTTCTTCTAGGGATCTCAGTCCTATCTAGTGGGTGAGTCCCCATCCCTAGGCTCGCTCGGTGCTGAATCCTACTCCCATCTGAAAGACACTGAACTGAACTGATTGGCTGAACTAAACTGAGCTGATTAACTGAACTAAACCAATTAACTGAGCTAAACTGATTAACTAAACTAAACTGATACTAGTGGTATTGTCTAGCGGAGCTAAATTGAATTTACTGAGTTTCATTGACTGACGAAATGTACTAAGTTTTGAGGACTGACTGAGAATATTGAAGTTACTGAGATTGACTGGGAATACTAAGGTTACTGAGATTATTGAGCTACTGAAATTACTGAGATTTCTCAGATTTCCTGAGTCGCATGACTGACTGAGTTCTATGGATCATAGCTTGACTGAGGAGATCGTGAAAATATGACATGGCTCTAGGCACACAGCTAAATGTTCTGGTACAAGTACCCCCAGGACTCGATGAGAAGAAACTGACATAGCATGGCTTACTTGAACACATGACCAACAAAACAATTCATAATTTATGTATTGAAGTACTTCATCAAGCATGTGATATGCATAAGCTTGTACATACATGGGGATTTCATGATATCATACTAGTTGGGCATTGTTCCCTCATCTAGGAATTTAATCATACACATAAAAGGCATAGAATGTGTAAACACCATTATACAACAATCAAACATCATGATTCATCTCTAATTTCATTATCCAAGGGTTTTAATCCTAGGTTTACATGAATCTACATCATTACTAATCGATAACATATGCAATTTATCACCAAACAAGGATTAGAATGCAGTTAGTCATTATCAACATGAACAAGAGCAATCATGAAATTCATAAAGAAAATCCATAACTTGAATTTAGAAAAGAGATTCTTGGACTTCATGGATGAAAGGAGTCCATAAATGAACACTACACATACCTTAGTTCGTGATTCTATGAATATTGAAGGAGAGATTCTTGAAATTTAACGGTGAATTCCCTTGGAATTGAACCTTCTATGAAAACCCTAGGGCTTGTTCTTGAGAGTTTTTGAGAGTAATTGAGTATAAACTGCTGAATTATGGCCAAATATCATCTTATAAGGCTTATATAGGGTGGAAAATTGATCCTTTTAAGCCTAGGACACGTCTTTAATTTCTGAGAAAATTTCTCGATTTTCATCCTTGGCATGACGTGCCACTATCGCACCAAGTCACTGGAAAAGGACAAATGGGAAATTGCATGGTGGCGCGATATGGAGCTATCATGTTGCCACCTTGTTTATGACCTGGAAGTTTGGCACGACGCGCCACTATCATGAAGCAATACTGGAAATTGACAATATCCATTTGAGCTATCTCCACGACGCGCTGAAGGATCAGGTGATACACTGTCTCACTAAAAAGGCTCTAACTCTTTACCTGGATGTCGGATTTAGGTGAATTTTGTATCAATGGAAAGCTTATTCGATTCCCCATATGATAAAAAGCGAAAATATTGAAAATACCATGTGTACAAAAGTAGAGTCATCTTTCAAAGAAATCTTCTGACATTCTTGGAGAAACTTTTCAAGCTAGGAAAAGTACGGGGTATTACAGGGACCCACCACTAACCTAAGTTCAACGGCCACCCAAAAATTTTGGGTAAGGAGAACAAACACTATCCGAGGAGAAGGAACTCAAACTACCTCATTTCTTCTGTGTCCACTTGCCACCATCACCGCCACTAGGCTCAAAAGGCCTAAATTTCTTTCCTTCCCTCTCACTAAGCTCAACTAGCTTATTTTTCTCTTCTTCTACTTGTTGCAATTACACAATCAATTTAGAAATATCTATGCTCTCAATCAGCAAGGATGCCTTGATCTCAAGGATTAACTCACGGGATAATCCTAAGACAAATTTATGCATTCTAGCCCTCATGCTAGAAACCATCTCGAGAGAATACCTTGATACTTGATGGAATTTCAAGGCATACACTTGAATGGACATCCTCCCCTGCTTCAAGTTTACAAAATCTTTTGCCTTAGACTCTCTTAATTATTAAGGAAAAAAGTGGTCTAAGAAAGCCTCAAAGAAGTCTTCCCATATGGCGGGACTAGAATCAACACCTTGAGCAACTCCCACCCCGCATACCATTGGTACGCTACATCTTTCAATTGGTAGAAATCTAACTCAACGGCCTCAATCTCCAAAGCATGTATGATTCAGAAGATCTTCTCTATTTCATCAATGAAGCTTTGAGGATCTTTCTCAACCTTCATATAAGAGAACATAGGAGGGCTTAACCTTATAAATTGGCCAATTCTTGTGGCCTCAAAAGAAATGGTTGTCGGAGCACCACGCTCCGATTAAGAGGCAACCAACTTAGTCAAGAGGTTGATAGAGCGATGAAACTTGGCATTAGTATCATCCTTCTGAGGTGACGGAATATAAGGGTCACTCTCATAGTCGAGGTTGGTCGAAAAAGGTGGAACCCCATGAAAATGGTCAGATGCCGCAGCCCTAGCCTAGGTTCAAACTACAGAAGTTGGACAAGCTTCCTCTATAGGGCCCTCAGAAGGGTTTGCTAAGGCCTCAGATCTCCTTGGGGGAATAATCTAAAAGATAGCAAACAGAAATCAGAGGAATCCAAGACCTTAGACTCTATAGCTTGAGATTGAAACATAAGAAGGAAAAAATTTCTTAAAATGTCCCATAGCTCCTCTTTTATAAGTGTGACGCGCTTCACACCCATAAAAGAGGATCTACTTGACATGGCATTGTGACCCAACTGACCATGAACTTAGGCTCTGATACCAACTTGACACGGCCCAAAACCGAGCTATGTCGCATGGGCACCCCAAGCTCACATGAATTGGAGGTTTCCCCAATAACCCGACCCAAACATCTCATCATACCATAAGAGTCGAAGGGACTCCAACTCACAAGTTAAGATTTGTGAAAGTAATAGCATAAGTCAAAATTAGATTCATAATATCTGAATCACACCTAAGTTCACAGTTGTTCACAATGCCTCTACACAAAATAAAGTCAATAAATGTATATGTCGGGGCAAGCTCTTGATGATAGTCAAACCAAGTCTAAATGAGACTAAGTCTAAACATAAGAGACCAAGAGATGAAGATCTTCCAGAACAAGAAAGATCACTACTTCAAGTCAATGAACAAATTGCTTAAATTGCCTAATCACTGCGTAGGAAGAGAAGAAGATACTCCAGCTCCTATGTCACATGGGGATATAGCATTCGGAGATGGTTAGTGATTGGAACGCTAGCATGTAAATCAAGGATAAATGATAAAATATCATCATCAAGTCAATAGATCACACTTCATATTATTCACACACTTATCCATACATATAGATTTATCACATGCTAAGCAAGATATCAAGGCTCATCATCTTTCTAAAGCATTCATTCATTAGACATAAAGTGGGAAACTCCAACACTTCACACTTATAGGTTCAACAACTCAAATTATGCATAGGACTTTAACCACATATGCAATCATTTAGACAAGGGGCTCTAGCCATACACACATCCAATTAGACATAGGACTTCAACCATATGTCCACACATTCAATTGGGCATGGGACTTTGACCTTATACTCACACATTATGCAAGGGACTCTAACCTCATGATACACTTGGACTCTAACCACAAGTCATTCCAATTGGTGAGGTTCACTAACCTTACGAGATCTCTTTAAGCAATAAACTCTCACCTTGAGCAATATCATTGGTCAAGGGACTTCAACCTCAATCCATTCATAAGGCAAGGGACTTCAACCTCAAACCAACATATAAGGGAAGAGATTTTGACCTCAAGCCATCACAACTATAATTAGTTAACATTTGGGACTTTAACCCTTTGCCCATGCATCAACATACATTTAATACAACATTTAAGGACTTTGACCATTTTAGCCAATTTAACACTATACATGACCACATGGTCCTTATGGGAGCATTCATTACTCGACTATATCAATAGGCCAATGCATCCACTTAATTTAAAGTAAATCTCAAGTTACGGCCATTAATATCCTCACAATATTTCATATTTCAATAACAATCTTTACCATATTCCCACCACACTTAGGTTCAACACATAATTTAATTCATCTTTATATTTAGGGACTTTACCCTCTCAATAGCCATCAACCAACAAGGTCATCGATTTTACCATACATAGTTCATAATTACTTTAACATATCATTTATCAATCATTCATGCTCATGGGGTAATTGCCCTAGTCCAAAACATCACCAACATATGACTATATAATTCACTTAGACATTTCCACAAACACTTTGGGTGCATACCTTCAACAAGGCTAATTATATAGTAGATATTATCAAGATTAGGGTTACTCAAGAACCTTATGTTAAACCACATACAACAAGTACCCACACATTCAAATCATCATCAATATCACATATAAACATAAGTCTAAGCAAGATTTAATATTAAACATCATTAGGCAACAAAACCCTTTTCATTTGATTTCAAAACCACCATGTACACTTACTAATCCAAGTGTAAAATATATGAATTTAGAGATATTTAAAGAAGGGAAGAGATACATCCTTAAACAATATGATACACCAACAATCTTGGCTCTTTCTTGCTACTAGATGAGCTCCCTCCAAACCCTAGCCTCCAATCTTACTTCAAGAAGCTTTTAGAGTATTTTGGAGTGTTTGAGTCTTGTAAATAAGGACTTAGGAGGCCACAATGTCTTATATAGTAAAGGGACTTAGGCAAATGGAAATGACCACAAATCCATTAGTTAAAAGCTGAAAAGTGAACACGCCCAGGGGTACGACTCCCCTATGCGATTCCTTTAGTAATCGTACCCTATGGTATGAGTGGCACCCTAACTCATACCCTAGGCTTCTCTTAGGTCAACCATACTATTTTGGGTACGAGTGGGCACACTGGAGTCATAACCAAAGGGTACGACTCACCCTTTAGTCGTATACATAAACTGTATACCCAACAGTCAACTCCAAATGGAGACTACCCTCTATACAATTGAATTGCATACGACTCGTATACATAGGATAAAATTAAGTGAAGATCATGTATTATAGAAAATATTATGCTACCCTAACATATTTTCTAAGGTATACGGGGGGAGAGTGGATACGACCCATATCCATAGGTACGACTCAAGCTTCAAGTCGTACTCAACTCAGAGACATTAAAAGTTGTTGTTTTTCTCAAGTCTTAAGACCTAAGTGTTTCAATGCTGTGAGTGATGATGAAAGTTCGGACAAGTAGTGAGGCCATAGTTTGATTGTGATAATACTGACATGATTTTTATTTCATAGACAGTTTAATTGGTATTGTTAGACTAGTTTATGAATATTATTTTTGATATAGCAAACAGTTTTTGAATCCAGCTTTTGGTATAGCAAGTTTATTTTGAATCTTAATTTTGGTATAGCAAGGTGTTTTTGAAGTTGGTTTATTGTAACACTACAGTGTTTTGGATACTTTGTTTTGAAACAACATAGTGTTATTTTTGTAGTTGTTTTAATATATATATAATGTTTTGGTATCAACTAATATAGCCACATATGATGAATGCATTTTTAAAATTTTATAAGTAATGTTCACCATTTCTTTTTGTATGAAGGAAATTATATAGAAAGATTGTGTTTGTATTTATATTAGACATATGAATCAAATATGGTGAATGTAGTTTTTTATTATTTCATAAAAATCATGTTCCTCATTTATATTGTCGAATGAATTCTAGATTCAGATTATGTGTGTGTATTTAGACATACGAATATGTTTGAGGTATGTGACAAGTATATAGATATTTTTAGTATTATGTATACCTATATACATTGAAATAATTATATAATCATATACGTTATGCCTATAACGCTTAAAAAATAAAATGATTGCATGTATACGTGTAAAACTAAACATAGCAAAAACATATAATACAAATTTGCAAAACAATTACAATGGCATGTTATATACATATATTCATATAAAAAGGACAGCTACATAAATACATATGATACCAAAGTATAACATATATATATATATGACAGTTATTATTTAATCGGATTGAGAGAGTTATTAAAATATCAAAAAACTTGCCACATGATATTATATTTGAAAATAAAACATTAAAAATTGAGATTTTAAACAAAAAATGCACAGTCACATACAATAATACAAATACAAATATAAAAATACAATTCAACTTATATACAATTGAGTATATGAATTACAGTACAATGTAATTTGCATCCACCAATTAATATAACTTTTCAGAAAGATTAACTAGCATTTGTATAAATAAATATAATCAAATACAAATATATATATATATATATATATATATATATATATATATATATATATAATGTTTAAATAATGATATCATGGTATACACGTATAATAGAAAAAAATTAACATACATAAAAACGAATATGCATACATGTAATATTCTTATAGATATAGATCTCCTGTAATAACTTTTGTACATGTATACAATTAAAAGTGAAGTTATAACTTATGCACATATAAGTTCAAAAACTGCATATATATAAATAAATAAAAAATTAACTTAACAGATAACACCTCATGTTTTTAATAAGTACTTCGAAATAACTCTAGACAAAAATCATAACTGATAATTTATTCATAGACTTATCGATTGTTTAAAATAAAATAAAAGAAACATAAATTAAAAAAAAAAGAGTAAAAACTAATTCAATGTGACGTACTTTCCAGCACAAACGCCTATTGTGTCCCTTTAACCCACAAGCACTGCATGAATTTGTGGACTTAGTCCCATAAAATTCTCCTGCGGACTTTTATCTTTCTCTTTTCTTTGACCTCCCTGGGGACATCTGTATTTTGGCGGAAGAACAGTTTTGCTCAATATAATATGGTATCTCCCATGTAGATGTATCAGGCAGAGTCAATATTAGAACCTCATACGTACCCAAAATCAATACGGGGTTGTATAAGTCAGAGCAATAATCATCAGGTTTAAAATATTTGCTCTTTAACACTACATAAGTATGAGTAAACAGAAGTTCATCAATTTGAAATCTATGGAAAGAGCATGTCTTCTTCTCTAGGCAAATAATAAAACGTCGATCTTCATGAAGCACAGAATAAACATAGTTCATTGCCGGCACAACCTGCGATGAATATATAGTTATATATATATGTACTCAAAAATAACAGATGCATCATGTACTTTTAATAAAATACTTACCTTATTCGCATACTCTTGGCCTCGTTTATCTCAAGGAGATTATTATATCTCCCCCATACAGGTGTGCGTATGAATATCCCAACCTACCGATTGCTGTGATGCCATCTGCCAAACGTCTTTTTGACTTCCTCTAAGAAATCATATATAGGCAATTCCCTCGCTTCCTTAAGATGCATGTTAATAATTTCAATGATGTTTGATGTTAGCGTGAACCCCTGATTTACAGTTGTATACACCCTAGTCCACTTGTTATAACTGGCCAACCACAAGTAATCTTTCACCCTAATATCTATTTATTCAACCTTCTTCATTAGACTGTTGAATTCAGAAATTGTATATATTTTTGGCCATTACATAAAACACATCTAACAATTTAGCATGCAACTTTTTGAAGTTGGTTACCACATTTTTTCATAAATGGCAGATGCAAGTATACTGTACAGCACCATCATATATTATTGACACAATCTTTATAATACTCTCATTCCTGTCAGACACAACACACATATTTAATTTTATACCATAAGCTTTTTTCAATTGCTCAAAGAACCAACTCCATGCTGCATAATTCTCAGAATTCAATATTCCATAACCAAGTGAAAAAATATGTCCTGCATACATCACGTTATACATATAACATTTACGAAATATATTTATTTTCATAGAATGTATTTAAGATAATATGTTTCATTTTTTTAAAAATATATGTATATATTTGATACCATATAAATAATATTGAAAAAAGAATTCATCTGATTATATGTATTTAATATCATATATAAATATTAAAAAAATAAAAAATAATAAGTAGCAGAAAAACCTGCTCCATCAAGTGTACTTGCTGACACAAAAGTTTCATTATATGTTTTCCTTATGTGACTGCCATCAACCACAACAATGGATTGGCATGCTTCAAACCCTTTAATTGAAGAGTGGAGCGATATAAGAAGATAAAGAAATTCATCATCTGGTGTTTCTTTTTATTCGTACATGTGAACCAGGGTAAGTCTTTTTCAACATGTGTATATATTCTAACAGTCTGTTGTAGGATGCATATGTTGTCCCCCTCAATGAAATCAAAACTTTCTTCTAGCCCTCCAGGCCATTGCATAAGTCAAATTCAATTCGAGCTCATTCTTAATATCCTCTTGTATGTGTTTTTTCGTATACACTCTTTTATGGTTGGATAACTTCTGCTTCATAGTGCCACCAATCAATGCACTATTAATATGTTTCTGCTCATATACTCGATCCTTTAAAGAACAAGTATGCTCCTTTCGGAATTTTTGAATCTTACAAAATCAGTCTTCTTATTACTAGATGCCATTAAAAATCAACCACATTCATTCGATTTACACACCAAAGTATACCTGATGCGAAATAGTTATATATTAATAATTTACACAAAAATAAAACATAATTATTAAAAAAAACTTCAATTATACCACCAAGCATTCTGCATACCTACAGTCTTTAATGACAATATAGAACTTATATACTCATTATAAAAAACTATATTTTGAAAGCTTACAAATATACTAACACACGAAACTTATGTATACAATTATACATAAATACAAATATACTAAAAAGATTAGGAGACAAACATATATATATTGTGACATATACAGTTAGAAGACAGAACTAAAGTAATAAATTTTACACACCCATTACAGTAATATATCAACATTTTTCCTCTTGAAATAAGTATGAATATATACATATACAAATATATAAAAATAAATACAATAATAGAAAAAATTCACTTACCCGTTTGTATTTGCTTTTCTCTTATTGAATTAAAATCTGTTTCTGATTGCATATTGGGTCATCATCTACTTTAAAGTGACTTTGTCGAAGACTTTACCAACAAGTACCTCGTTATGATTTGGGTCAGAAATAATTATACGTTCTTACCCATTTATATCAACAACTTCAATAAGGTCACAAGAATCTGCACCAATTTTGTTCTTTTTTTCATCAACATTGTTTGCAAAAATGTCCAGATTTTGATCAAAAACAGCACTCTCTCCTTCAACCTTCGAATATGCTTTATCGTTTTTCAAAGATTTATCAAAAATAGAAACGCATAACGAATAGTTCGAATTCCTTTTCTTCTTTTCGTATCATTACGTACACTATCACCCCCATGTCATTATGAATCTCCATTCTTTTACTGCTACTGTCAATTTTATATTCTATTTTCACCGTTGTCAAACTAAAGTCAATACAAAGTTGCTTACCAATCAATTGAAGCAAATCATCGTACTTTTCAATTTCATCAATTACAATTAAGTCCAGCTGATATTGTTCATACTCATTATCAATATTCCATACGCCTGAATACTTCAAAACAATTGATAATAGGCCTATTGTTTTTTGCATATAATCTGTTGACAAAATACATACCATACAAATTGCAATTACCAATGGAATTCAGAAAATAAACTAACATAAACAAGGACTATAACTTTTAACAACTTCTGTGAAAAAATTCGTAATTACGAAAATTGAAATTGAAACTGATTATGAAAATAAGGATTATAATTGAAATTGTTTAATACAAAAATACCCGTAATTACGAAAATTGATAAATTGAAATTGATTCAAATTTGTATTGTGTATTCGATTTCAGTAAACAAATTCAAATTAATAATAGAATAGATTTTCGTATTGTGAAACTAATTCAAATTTTTATTGTGTATTCGATTTCAGTAAATAAATTCAAATCAAAAAAGAATTTTCGTAAATCATATTTAACAGATTTTTATATAGACAAATTACTTGTAATTAATTTGGTGTTGATTTTCTCCTCATGCAAATCTCTAGTTTAAAAAAAAATTACCAATTTTTGATAGAGTGATTAACGCATAAACCCAAATTTATTGATATGTTATACCAATAAGTGGGAAGTTGGAGAAGATTAAGGAAATTTATTGCATTAAAATTTTATTTTTTTCCTCTATTTGTCGTTATGAACTTCTTCTTCTTTTTTTTTTTATATATATACATATAACTGCCATTTGTTTTATATATAAATTGTAAATATTGAAACTTACATTAGAAAATTAGTTATAGATGTTCAAATGAGACTATATGTGAATTTTGCCTAATAGCTATGTAATGAGTCCAACAAAGGAGAGGAATTGGGCCTGTCTTTGTCCAATGAAGAAGTTATAATCTAGGGCCCAATGCTTGACACAAGCAAATTCGAAAAGATTGCCTTGGTTCGGATTGTTCTCTATGACTTGAGAACATAAATTGGAATCGTTAGTAATCGTGGATCAGCATGCCACGGTGAATATATACCTAGGCTCGAGGGCAAATCAATGTTCATAAGGCACTATGCTACTGACGCTTAATTAGGTGAGAAAGAGTTTCAAGTCAGGTTTTGAAAAATTATTGGTGGGATAGTTCTAGTTCACAAGTGATCCTAAACTAAGGTATGATTCCATTTTCCTTTGAAGACAAAGAAAGTTATAGCAGCTTAAGCTGCTACATGGCGTATTGGGAGCTTTTTAGTTATAGTGAGAGCTTTCGGAAGAGCTTTTTAGGTCAAGATCATAGGAAGAGGGAAGAACAAGGGAGAAGATCTCATTTAAAGAAAGACGATTCTAAAAGAAAGTCAAAATGTAATACACCTTTCATTTAGAACAACTTTCGATGTGTCCGAAGTTATTCGACCATGATCCTCCTCTTCTTTGTTCTTCGACAATTGATCGTCTTCTTCTTTGTTCTTTGACAAATGATTCCTATCGGAAACACCCCCCTCCCCACCTCAAGTTGAGGGAGCTATCAAAAGTCTTCAACTTGCCCATCATTGGTGGTGATGAAGATTAGTGAGTGGCTTAGCAAAATATGTCTGGAGAGTTAAAAGCTAGATGGAACAAAATGAAGTGAAATCTCAAACAGGCCAGATACTGTGAACGAATAAAATATGACAATCAAGCTTCAAATGCTTGGTTCTCTCATGAAAGATCGGATTTTTCGCGATGTAAATAATAGTCTATCGGAGTGGAGAGAAGTGGAAAGTCAAGGAGTGAATATTTAGGCAGTGAAATGAATCCTTCAAAATTTCATGCACAAATAGACGTCAATGTTTAACGTTAATGAATATGGGGTTCGCCCAAAATCTGACGAACAGCCATTTTCTTAGGAGCAATCCGTTTTGGTATATTGGGTTGAAAAAGATGTGTTCCTGATGCCAGGCTCATATCTTAGAAATTTCTGTCACTAATAAGGCATAACGACAAGACTTCATTGCGTTGAAGATAAACAACTAGTAGAAATTAAAGCACCAATATATATTGTAAGAGAAGTAATTATAAGTAGGAAATTCCTTCAAAACTTAAAAACTCCTATGTAATATGCACAATAGACAGTTAAAAGTACAAACAAAGCTAAAAGGACAAGCAAAGGTGCAACGAAAAGAAGGTAATATAACGATAATTTCATTTTTACCAACGAACAATTCAACTTCATATATTGATTGTGATTGAAGATAAAAACAAATCAAAAATAGTGATGTGGTCCAGCTTTTCTTTGTGCAAATGGAGAATGAGTCTTTTTCTTTGGAGAGTGGGTCCATACCTATATATCAGAAGAATTATTTAATTACTATTATTGAAACCGAGATGGAATAGACGGGGCAGAGTAAGCAGAATAGAACATTACCTTCGGGAAGAAGTGATTTCGAAAAGCATAGTCCCTCCGTACCAAATAATTCGTATCAAATTTTTTAATTTGATTTTTTATTATACTTATTTTTTTTTCAAAAAGAGATAAAATTATTTTTTCATGTGTTATCCTTTGTATTAATTATTTTTTCTCCATTAATTATTTTTTCTTTAAATTAAAATATAAATATTATTTAATAAGAATATTATGATAAACTAGTCATATTATTAATTATTTTTCTTAATTAATGTAGCATCTTAATTTGGAACGGGTAATTTGAGACGAAGGGAATCTTTATTTCTCCATACTTTTTATGTAATATACCTTGTAATTACCTTCTTCCGAAAGAAAATCTGATAGTGTTCCAACTACCAACGTTGGTCATAAAGTCTTGGAGACAAGTACTTCGACGGAACCCAATAATTTTCATTTAAGTTTAGTAGCTGTATTAAAAATCTCAGGAAAATATAGAAATACATACTTGGGATGAAAATTCAATAGTGTCAATCCGTGCTTATTTTTAGCTCACGTGACTCCAATTTTTAAAAGAGAATGTGGGTCAGGTTGTTTTTTTGTGTGCTAGGTAGACTTTATATTTTGGTTGATTTAATTAATGACGTGGTTGCATCATTATTTGCTATGTGTACAAAGTGGTGTGTCAAAATCATATATATTTTTTGTTAAAAAATAATGCCATGAACGGGCACTTTAATTTGTTGAATGACAGTGAATCCAACATTTAACAAATGGTGTAGATGAATCTTTTCTCAAATTTAAATGGCATATTTAAGATTTTTTCATTGAAAAATTGAACAATCTGCCCGCCCTTTGGGTGGTTGTTATCTATATTGTATTGTGCTCTTATTTTAAATATAGTGTTTATTTTTATTGTTATTTAATATTTCATGAGTTTAAATTTTGTGTTGTATCAGTTTTTTACACCATCAAATAATTTTAGTGATATTTAATCGCAATAATCTATTTTTAAAAATTATAAAAAATATATCAATAAGATACCCAAAAAAAAGGATATTCATGGCAAGTAAAATCCTACTTGATTCCAACCAAACTTATTTCCATAGCCAAATTATTTTCTTTTCTAAATTTAATACGATTATGAATATTTCTGTATGCTTCATCGATTCAAGTAAGTATTAAAGGTTGGGACATTATAAAACAATAACTTTTTAAGTAAGCTTCAAAGGTTACGACAAGTTTCTTTCTTCTTACCGGTATGTCATCATATATTTCAAACAAAATTTAGATTCTTTTCTTGTTTACTAGCATAACAAATCTATCGTTGATAGTGAGAGTTTATTAAAAGCTAAGCTTCATTAAGTTGTAATTGGTTCAGATACCAATTGGTTGAACGTCGTAGGAAAGATGTAGAACAAAACTTTCAGGAAAAGATTATACCATCAAATTCTTTACCTTGTATCGTGTTTGAATTCATGGTTATTTAGTAAGGAAAGTCTCATTTCATGTAACAACTTCGGAATCGGTTTAACCTATTAAAATAGGGAAGTTGTTGTTGGTATGAACGTATCGTTACCATAATTTTATTTTCTTATTTCGAGTTTGTTTATTGCTTTACAATTCATTTTATCATTTATTCTAGTTTTTTTATAATAACCATACCTTGATACTACTTTTATTTATAATAATGCAATTTTGTTCTTGATATTGATGTGTGAAATAATGTAAAAACGAAAATAATACACTGTTCAAATATTATATCATCAAATTATATAGTATAATATGATGCATTATGAAATAATGTGTAATAATTATTGATCCAAACAAGGGTGTTGAACATGTTTGAGAATGAAAAAATAAAAAGATGTTTTTTCTATCCTTTAGAACAAGGGTAAGAGAAAGGCCAAAGGCGAGGGGCGTTAGGAAGCACTTTCTATTTTACTATGTAAATTTAAATCAATCAAATTATAAATAAAATACAATACATTTTGACATTGTTTAAGTATTTTTTTTCCTTTGAGAAATGTTTTCTTCATAAGCATAGTAATGGGAATAAGTGCACCAAGAGAGCTTATAATTTTGTGGAGCGAAGTTAGGATTCCAAATACGGGAAAGTAGGGGAGTCGGTAAAACAGCAATAGCAAGAGTTATTTTTCTAATATATAGAAGAGCCTTGGAAGCAGGTGATGGCCGTCATGCCTGCTTCCAAGGGCAATTCAGTCTTTTTGTTAAAAGTGTTGTGTCATCCAAAATATGCAGTCACTCCTAACGATATGTATGCTTTTTCCTCTTCTCTGTTTCTGAATATTCGCTTTGATTATCTCCAAAAGTTAAAACTTACGCCTACAAATTCTTCAATGTGGAATTGGATTTTAGTTAGCTATATTTAAGCTTGATTTTTGTTAAAAATACAGAATATTAGCTAATTACAGTAAGAATATCAAAGAACTAAGCAACTGGTAGCATTCATTTAGAGAGAGAATAATTGCAATTCTAATTGATTCATATTTTGTTAGCTTAGAATGAAAGCAAATGGGAGTATTTATAGACTCCAAGTCTCAACTCATTATCACTCAACATGTGCACAACATGTGTTTGTTATAACTAACTCTAACCAACCCCTCACTCCTTTCAGCTTTATTTTCTTTAGCTAGATATTTCCAACGCCCCCTCAAGCTAGAGGGTGAAAGATATCGAGAACTCCCATCTTGGACAACAAAAAATAATATTGTGATGCTTCTAGAGCCTTTGTAAGCATATCTGCAAGTTAGAATTTAGTAGAGAGGTACACTGGCTGAATTAGACCTTCGTTGAGCTTTTTCCTGATAAAATAACAATCGATTTCTATATGCTTGGTTTATTCATGAAAGATTGGATTAGCGGCAATTTATATAGAAGCTTTACTATCACAGTAAAGCTGAATTGGAGTAGGTACAACGACACCAAGATCCTTCAATAAACCAACCATTTAAATGATTTCTGCCACAGAACCTGCCATGCTCCTGTACTCAGCTTTTACTAAACTTTGACTTACAGTTCTTTGCTTCTTGGATTTCCAAGAAATCAAAGATAATCCTAATTGAATTATGTAACCTGTAACTGATCTTCTCATATTTAGACATGATGCCCAATCCAAATCACAATAAGCAACTGACTCTGTAGCTGATCCTTTCTTGAAGAAAATTTCCAGACTAGGTAAACTTTTCACATATTTGATTACCCTTAAAGCAGCCTCCCAGTGCGATTTCTTGGTTTGTTGCATAAACTGACTTAACAATTACACTGTGAAACAAATATACAGTCGGGTGATGGTCAAATAAATTAGTTTTCCAATTAATTTTTTATAACAGAAAACATTACTGAGAAGAGGATCATCTGTTTTAATGTGCTACTAATCATGCTCAGTAGTAGTAAGTTTGACGTTCTGCTCTAGTGGTGTAAAAACAGGTGTAGACCCTCCTAATCCAATATCAGCAATGAGGTCTAAGATGTATTTCCTTTGGTTTAGCAGAATTCCATGAGTTAATCTGAGAACTTCTATCCCCAAGAAGTATTTTAGATCACCTAAATCTTTCACCTTGAATTGACTATGCAAGTAGGTTTTTGTATCCTTAATCAGAGAAGAATTGTTACCTGTAAGCAATATATCATCAACATATATCAATATAATCATAATATCATTACTCTCTTGTTTGGTGAATAACAAGTGGTCATGAGAGCTTTGGGCATATCCACCCTCTAAAAGTGTAGTGGTTAATTTAATATTCCACTGTCTAGAAGCTTGTTTAAGACCATAGAGAAATTTGAGCAGCCTATATTCTTAAGTCTTCCCTTGGATGTGAAAACCTTAAGGCAAGGACATGTACACTTCTTCATAAAGATCACCTTGCAAGAAAGCATTTCTCACATCCATATGGAAGAGATCCCAACCTTTAGAAGTAGCCATGCTAATTACTGTTCTAACAGTATCCATCTTTGCAACAGGAGAAAAAGTATCATGGTAGTCCAATCCTTCTTGTTGAGTGTATCCTTTTGCAACCAACCGAGCCTTGTACTTTTCTATAGAACTATCCTCCTTAAGTTTGACCTTATAGACCCATTTCGAACCAATGGGACGCTTTCCAAGTGGAAGTGGAACTATTTCCCAAGTCTTATTTTCCTCAAGGGCATTGATCTCTTGCTGCATAGCCTCAACCCAAGCAAGTTGTTGAGAAGCTTCTTGGAAAGATTTAGGTTTTTGAATATCTGAAAAACAACTTAAGTAGGCTTGATATGATGTAGATAAATGGGAATACGACAGATAATATCCAATAGGATAAGTACAATTTCTAGAAGGTTTCACTGAAGTCACATAGTCACTAAGCCAAGTAGGTGGTTTTGTCTTTCTTGTTGGTCTTCTCTGATCACAGATATTAGTGGGTGGGAAAACCAACACCTTCTCAGGATTTCTATTACCCTCAATATGATTTCATCAGGAGGTAAATGATCAATTGAATCAAGAACTTATTCCTGTAGATCAGTACTATAGGGAGTAGATGATACATCTTCAATGACCACAAGGTAAGAAGTAGTGTCAGGAGTAGGAAAAATAAGAGGTGAGTGCTGAAGTAAATCTGCCGTGTCAGTGTTGGGATAATTTTCCTTGTGTTGAAAAGGAAAAACATACTCATAAAAGGTCACATCCCTGCTCACAGAGATGGTACCTGTGTTAAGATCATTCAATCTATAGCCCTTTGTGTTTCTAAATATCCCAACATAACTGACTTCCTAGCTTTTGCCTGAAACTTATCACCTTTAGGCAAGTTACTAGCATAGAAGAGACAGCCATACACTTGAAGATGATCAAGTCTTGGTGGTTTGGCATGAAGTAGTTTGTAAGGGGATTTACCACTCAACACCTTTGAAGGTAACTTATTAATCAAGTACACTGCTGTCTTGACAAAATCACCCCAAAATCTGATAGGCATTCTACTCAAAAATTTTAACGCTCTTGCTACCTCAAGAATGTGTTTGTGTTTTCTTTCAAATATTCCATTCTGTAGAGGAGTATAAGCATAAATACTCTGGTGAATAATCCCATTAGATTTAAACAAGTCAAGGCATTTAGAATTGAAAAATTCTGTGTCATTGTCTGATCTAAACACTATAACACAAATAGCAAACTGGTTCTTTATTAACAAGAGAAAGTCTTTCAACACAGTAAACACTTCACATTTGGAATGAATGAGAACAATCTAAGAATATCTACTATGATCATCAACTAAGGTCACAAAGTAATACTTGTTATCATATGAGGGTGTTTTATATGGTCTCCATAGATCAATATGAACTAGGTCAAAACAAGAATAAAAAACAGTAGTACAAATAGGAAATTTTAGCTTGTGTTGTTTAGCAAAAGGACAAATCTCACAATCTCCATGAACGCTTTCCGGTACATGGCTTTTTAGAGATGAAATGTGATTCATAGCTGCACCTGATGGATGTCCCAATCTATAATGCCACAATATACTATCTACACTTGATGTATAAGCTGCCAGTACATTAGATTCAACTTTTTCTTACGAAATGTATAATCTATCCCTTTTCTTACCAATCCCCAAGACCTTGCCATTGGAGAGAGGCTGAAAGATGCAAAAATTAGGGTAAAAAGATACAGCACAAGATAGCTCCTTGGTCAACTTGGAAACTGAGAGCAAGGTGAATTTAAAATCTGGAACATGGAGTACATTTGTTATTTCATGTTCTCCTAAAACAAATGTTTTTCCTACACCAAGAATTTCTGATTTATCACTAATAGGGACCTGTACTTGACTATTAGGCTCCTTTTCCTTTAAATCTTTCAAAGATTTGAGTAATTCCTTATATGGAGTAATATGATATGAGGCACTTGTGTCAATTATCCACTCAAAACCAATGGTTTAGAAAATAAAAAGTGAATACATACCATATTATACACACAATCAACTTTATTTGCTTTGGCCACCATGTGTTTCATTTGCACAAATTGTTCATTCGAGAAAAAATACCCCTTAATTTTAGAGGATGAAGCTTCCCCTGCTGTTACAGTAGCTTGGGCATGGGGTTTGAAGGCAGGTGTTGAAGTAGACTGAGCAGACTTATTAGGAAATTTTCTAGCACTGGTTGACTGTCCACCATAAGAGGGGTTATACATAGGAGCCCTAGTATGCTCATTTCCATTTTTATACCCTTGATCACCTGGAGGTTTAAAGTTGGAACCAAATTTCTTCTTACTTTTAAAGTTCGGTGGATAACCTACTACTCTATAACAATCAACAACATTGTGATTTCTATATCCACATATTTCACAAAACATCTCAGAGGTCTTATGTGATGGTCTTTATGCCCTTCCTGTGAGCAAAGTTTATGGTTCTTTGTTGCTATCAGTGACTCCTAGAACTCTTTGACTCTCCTCTTGAGTTGCAGTAGCATAAGCTTCATTTACAGTAACTATAGGAGTTTTAAAGAGTATACTACTCCTAATCTAACTATAACTTTCATTCAGTCCCATAAGGAACTGGAGAAGCCTCTAAGATCTGAGATGCTCTAGGTATGGTCACGTAACAGAATCCATACCTTGTTTCAATGTCGCAATCTCAGTCCCGAGGTAATAAATTCAAGTAAAGTTTGATCTATCAAATCTCTCTTTGAAATCAATCCATACCTTCTTTGTATTTGACGCAAACACAATACTTGGGATTAACTCATCTGCCACTGTACTTCCAATCCAAGAGAGCACTATTGTATTACAATTTTTCTAAAGTTCTGCCAATTCACCTCTAATGAGATTTGAGATACGAACCATCTATGAAACCTAATTTCCCTTTGCCTCGAAGTTCTAAAGTCATAGATCTGCTCTACAGTATATAATTTGTAGGTCCCGTGAGCTTGATAGGAATTAGCATAATACCTGGAGTATCAGAAGTTTAAAGATACAAGGGATGATGGTGATCAATCGTAACTGTTGTAGTTCCTGATGAGGATACACTAGCACTGGATTCTGCCATGAAAAACCAAAGTCGAGCTTTAAAGTTGTCGAAACGCAGCTAGGATGAAGATTGCATCTTTGATACCATGTCAAAAATACAGAATACTAGCTAATTACAGTAAGAATATCAAAGAACTAAGCAATTGGTAGCATTCATTTAGAGAGAGAATAATTGCAATTCTCATTAATTCATATTTTGTTAGCTTACAATGAAAGCAAATGGGAGTATTTATAGACTCCAAGTCTCAACTCACTATCACTCAACATGTGCACAACTTGTGTTTGTTATAACTAACTATAACCAACCCCACACTCCTTTTAGCTTTATTTTCTTTAGCTAGATATTTCCAACAATTTTACTTTATTCAAGGTACTGTTGTTCAGATAAAACCACAATTGAAAAACCTAAATCGATCGAAGTCACCTCCTCTTTAAAATCCTATAAGTTGTTTATTTCTTGGTGCTTCGAGTTGAATTTAAAGTAATTTAATGTCGAGTTTCTTGGTTTTTATGGGTCTTTTGTTTTTGTGTTTTAAGAGAAAAATTTTTAAAAAATCTGAACTGTTTTAACTTTCTACGTGTGATTTACGGAAAGCTAGGTCTAGGAATTTTGTTTGAGTCATGTTTGAAAATTGATACCGGTACTTCTTTGTGTGATTTGAAAATTTATTGTTTGGGTGAGATTTTTCCTTGTAGGTGTTTGTGGAGATTCTCCAACGACGCAACCTCTAAGGTCACGGAAAGAATATGTATTTGTGTGTGTGCTTGCACGTATAGTAGTCCCTCTATCCTAATTTATGTGCCACAGTTGAAATTTTGAAATTCAAATTTATAATTTTTTATGATAAATTTGGTTCAATATGGATATTTATCCAAGGAATGGAGAACATTATAGTTTAGAAGCGTTAAAGAATCAATTGAAGAAGGAGTTACACATACACCTTTCATAGAGTGCAATGTGGATTCACAAGGGAACCACCAATTATACCAAGTTTACTTTTGTGTCGACTCTTCTGCATCAAATTTTATTGACTATCCTATTTTTTCACATGGAGGAAAATGTAGTTCCAAGATTGAATTTTCTCCTTTCTCCTCAAATGATTGTGATGAATTTTAATTTTTTGTTTTAGCTAATTGATTCAACATGATCATATTCTTGATCTCCTTTGTTGTATTTGTAAGTGAAAATCTTCTGTATTTGTTCACTTGTACTAATAAAATTTTATTCCAATGTAAAACATAAACTGCATTGATTTGTACACTTTAACTTATTCATAATGGACTTTACATCTAGCTAAAAGAAAAGTGGTGAGGTGGAGAGAGGGGGAAGGGGTTCCAACCTGCTGTAATTTTAAGGAAAATCTTGAGCGTGATGTGAATTTATGAGGTTAACATTATGTAAGATAGAACAATTGTGAATACCATTAGAAGATTTGATAATTTAATCTTTAACTTGACTCTTGAAACCACCAACTGTATTGAAATAGTTTGTTTCTTTCTAGAATTCTATTTATGTATCTTACAAGCTTTCTATTAACTCGCAGTATATGAGTTATGTGTGAGTCTGAATATTGGTTATGCAGTGGTAGAGTAATTTCATGTGTTCTGCAGTGGGGAATATATCTGACTCTCCAAAGCTAATTCGAACAACATATTCCTAATACACCTGCATTCTTGAAATTAAGTTTTACCACTGGAAGCATACATATTGATCGTTGTCGTATTACTACATCAAGTCAAAGTAAAATAAATAAAGTGTCGAGATAGATTAAGTGAATTGCAGTTACATATAGATAATTTCTGCATATATATACATCCTTCTTAAGTTGGTAAGATATAGGCGCAGGGTAAAAAAAGCCATAAAAACACTGTGTTAATATGAATTAACCCTATTTGCTATATGTTCATGTTCAACATTAAAGTGAATGTATTTTATGTGGTTGTATACTGCTAGGCATTAAATATTGCGACTGATTCATTATGTTGCACAATTTTGCCAGAAGTTTTTGCTTATTCAATTTACTTGCCATGATCTATTCTTTGTTTTGTGTTGGTTGTGTTTGTTTCACACATAAATTATTTCTATCTTTAAATAATTGCTAATTATGAGGTCAAATTAGAGGTTGGCTTAAGAATGCATAGATTAATACAATAGAAGCGAGGAATTGCGATATGGTGAGTTCTGCTTTTCTAAATAATAAACATTTGGTTTTCCCAGAAAAATAGAACTCACTAAATCTTGAAGTTGAAGCTGAAGATTAATATTAGTCCATTAGTTACATTCATCCTTCCTATGTTTAGCATTGATGAAAAAAAAAATAGATTACGAGTGAGTTTTTTCTGTTAAATTAATGATGAGGACAATATTACTTTTTCCACGATTGATATGAATAAATAATATAATTATGAGTTTCTCCATTACTTAATGTGTCAAATATCATACTTTGTGTACAAGTGAGATGGTGACTATGAATGTCATATTCATCACGTGTTCTTCTGTTCATAGATGTCAAAAGATAAAAAGAAGACCACCATTTTTAGCTCATAATACCAGAAACGCCAATACTCAGTGGAAACTACTTCTAAAATCAACTTTAGAAGACGTGAGCTATATCAAAAACTTTTACCTGATAAAAAAAAGGCATTTTTATCGAGCCGACGATTAAAAAGGCTTGAATCAAGAAGTCACTGTGCAGGGGTATCATGTTCCCAAACTGGAGTTGAGTTGCATCCACAAACAACACTGATAATATATGAGCCATCTTTTGTTGCTACGAGAGGTTAGAAATGAGAAAAATATTATGCTCTTTTGGTGTCATCAATAGAAAAAAAATTCTCTTTTCCTTCAATTATAGTTAGACGCAATTTTCTAATGCTCACCATTCTGTAATTCCTACACTAGCTGATATATGCTCCACTCATGCCACAAAGCCTATCTCTGACAAACAAAAAACTACTGTTGGGTATTTCACTGTGTTTGAAGTTGGTAAGTGTCAATATTAACCTGTTATAGTAACAACTTTTTCTTTTTTAATATATATATTAACAAAAATGCTTTGTACATTAGGTTCAACGTCTACTGCGCCTCATGAACACCACGATTCACGCGCATTGGCTATTGCAGAGAAAGGTTTGTCGTGCTTCATTTTTCTACCAACTTTTGCTACTAATCACTATCAACGATAATACTATATGTTACTGTAACTAATTTGTATAAGTGCTTTCTTTAAACTATTTGCACATTATTTTCTAATCGTTTGTTATTTCAACATTAACTAATATATTTTCTAGTGATGGGACGATACTTAGCTTTGTCAAGGAAAAAGTTCCTATCAATCATTGCTGTCTTTGAACTTGGTAAATGTCAATAATACAATATCATAACTTGTTTTCTCTCTCTGTCTTTCAACATACATTAATAAAATGATTTGTTTATTAGGTTCAATATCCACTCCACCTCATGAACAATCAGACAAGGAGATATTGGCTACCATAAACATAGGTTCGTGTTCTCTCCAATCTTCTACCAATATTTACTGTTGATTGCTTTCTACCACTAATGTTATACGTTGCTGCAACTAAAATACATATGTTATAAATCAACAAGAACCAATTGAAACTTTAAACAATTGCCCAATAATTCGACTATTTTAAAAAAAAGTTCCAAACTGTAAATATTGTAATGCAAAAAAATTTGAGTATGAATCCCTCGCATTTTGTTGTAGCAATGGTACAATTACATTGACATCACATAGAATACCTGTTGAATTGTTGAATCTCTATTTAGAAAATACTGAAGAATCTAAGAACTTTCATACTTACCTTAGAAAGTATAATAACATATTCGCATTTACTTCACTTAGAGTAACGAAAAGGGACCATGGTATTTACACCTTTAGAGTACTAGGACAAATGTATCACTTTATTAATGATTTGATTCCATCACCTCAACAACCAAAAAATTTGCAGTTATATTTTTATGATGCTAATACGGAAAGACAGAATAGAATAGCTTCATCAGATATACTCAGAGAATCTGTTGTTGAGAAGTTAATAGATATACTAAAGATAAATCCTTATTGTGTTTTCTTAAAATCTTTAATACATATTCCATAACTATCAAACTTTTATATTGCATTAAATTGTGACTCAAAGTTAGATCAGCGAGTATGCAATTTATCGAGCGTATCAGAAGTGACAGCATTATGGCTAGAACAAGAAACAACTAATAATAATTTTACACCACATATTCAAATTTATACTCAAAGTAACAAAAGTCAATTAGTAAATTACTACTATGGCTTCTATGATCCTTTGCAATATCCATTTCTGTTTCCTTATCGACAAAATAGATGGCATTGTGGTATTCAAAAGATTGAACAACCAATGCATAAATCCAAAAAAAAAAAGATCTTGTTATAAAAACGATCAACTTCTAAGTTTGTCTAACATGTGTTCAATTGATGAACTACTTGATATGGAAGCTCAAATTCTACAAAACGAAAAACAAAGAATGAATACTATTTCGTGTCGAGAATACTATTGTTATAAAATCCAAATAAGCGATGATGAGGAAAATATTAATTTACATTCTGGGAGACTATTTCAACAATATTCTATCGATGAATTCATAAAGCTAGAAACTCAGAGATTAGATTTTGCTTTTTTAAATCAAGATTTATTCCGAGTTGATGTGCCACAAGGAATTATTGATATCCCAAAACTCAGCGAAAGAGAGGCTTCTAAGATAGGCAAAAAAAATTTCCTTCCATTAAGTTTCACAGATGATCCAAGAGATATGCATCGGCATTATATGGATGCTATTGCATTAGTGCAACATTTTGGAAGGTCTGATATATTTCTAACTATGACGTGTAATACCTCTGGGCCTGAAATAAAAGAACATATGCTCTCGACTGATGAAGCTCAAAATCGACCTGATTTAGTTAGTCGTGCATTCAGAGCTAAAGTTGAAGAAATGAAGACAAATATACTAAAAATAAACATATTTGGAAAGGTTGCAGCTTTTATGTACACTATAGAATTTTAAAAATGCTGATTACCTCATGCTCATTTTTTTGTTATACTCAATGATGACTATAAATTATTGACACCTGAGGCTTATGACAAATTTGTCTCTATTGAGATACCTGATCCTAAAGTCAATCCTTACTTATATAAACTTGTCATTAAACATATGATACATGGACCTTGTGGTCACTTGAATCCTACAAATTCATGTATGAAAAAAAAAGTGTGTAAATTTAAGTACCCCAAGAGTTTTGCTGACAATACATCGAAAGGCAAAAACGCTTATTCAATTTATTAAAAAAGAAACACTGGTAAGTTTGTGAAAGTTAGAGAGTATTCGCTAGATAACTCATGGGTTGTCTCTTACAATCCTTATCTATTGTGCAAATATAATTGTCATATAAATGTTGAAGTTTGTTCTGATATTAAAGTTGTCAAATATCTATATAAATATATCTATAAAGGACATGATAAAATTTCATTTCACTTACATAAAGAGAACGCAAATATAGAAATAGATGAGATTAAAGAATATCAATCAGCTAGATGAGTATCTCCACCAAAAGCTATGTGACGTATATTCGCATTTTCTATCAGTGAAATGACTCCAAGTGTTTATCACTTGCAACTACATCTTGAAGGACAACAATTTGTTTCTTTTAAAAAAATCGATAGTATAGATAGCATCTTAAAAATCCTATGCTTAAGAAAACTATGTTAACCGAGTTTTCTTAATGAACCAAATAAACAAACATGCTAAAGATCTTAACTTATTGTATAAATATTTCCCCCAACACTTTGTGTGGTCACCTAGCTATAAAATATGAACTCGATGAATACGCGGTAATGTTATCGGCCGTGTTGTAACTTGTCATCCAACGGTAGGAGAAAGATATTATCTTCGATTATTACTAATGAATGTAAAAGCACCAAAATCATATAGTGATCTTCTTAAAGTAAATGGAATATATTACAAAACTTTTAGAGAATCTTCTGAAAAGAAAAGGACTATTACATTGTGATAACAACGTAGTTGAATGTATATTAGAAGCTACATGTTATCAAATGCCTTATAGTTTAAGACGTTTATTTTCTACTATATTAGTATATTGTAACCCTAATAATCCAAAAGAATTATGGGAACAGTTTAAAGATTCAATGTCTGAA
This sequence comes from Capsicum annuum, assembly GCF_002878395.1. Taxonomy (NCBI): domain Eukaryota; kingdom Viridiplantae; phylum Streptophyta; class Magnoliopsida; order Solanales; family Solanaceae; genus Capsicum; species Capsicum annuum. The sequence continues at coordinate 144,655,114 of NC_061122.1, read as the reverse complement.
GACTTTAAGAATATAGGAACCATTATAACAAAAGATATCCACCTAGCAGTTTTAAACCATATCAATGATATATTACATTCTATGGGACGTGATATTAATTAGTTCAATCTTATTCCAGAAACCATCACCTCTTGGAAAATCGCAAATGAAACAAGAGACGTATATTTTGAGAGAAATATTATTGTGAGCGCTGAAGAATTATTATTACACAAAAAGATAAATACAGAATAAAAAAAGCATATGATACAATCAATCAGAGAATATTTAGCGATAAACCAGGGGCATTCTTTATAGATGGTCCTGGTGGAAGAAGTAAAATATTTTTATACTGTGCTTTATTAGCAACTGTTACATCTAAAGGATTCATAGCATTAGCAACAACAACTTCTGGCGTTGCTGCTTCTCTGCTTCCAGGAGGACGAACGGTCCATTCACGTTTTAAATTTTCAATTAATATTGATGAAAAATTCACTTGTAATATCAGCAAGCAGAGTTCATTAGCATCTTTAATTCATGATGCTAAATTAATTATACAGGATGAAATTTCAATAGTAAAAAAAACATGATTGAAGTATTTGATTCTTTTTGGAAAGATATAATGGATTCAAATGCATTGTTTGGTGAAAAAGTGACTGTGTTTGGAGAAGATTTTAGACAAACTCTACCTATGGTTCGAAGTGGAAAAAAAGAAGACTTCATTCGAGAAAGCATATTAAACTCAGAAATATGGAATCATCTTGAAAAACTACATCTATTCGAAAATATGTGTGCAAAAACTGACCCCTCTCTCTGTGAGTATCTAATGCGAATCGGAAATGAAAAAGAAAAAATAAATATCGATGACAAAATAAATATCCCAAGATGTTCATTGTTCCTTACACTACTGAAAAAGAATCACTAGATCTTTTATTCAAAATAGTATACCCCGATTTTCACAACTCTTTTCATGATTCTGCTTTTTTGACTTCTCGTGTTATTTTAACAACAAAAAATGACTTTGTTGACGAACTAAACGATAGACTTATAAACCAATTTTCTCAAGATGTCAAGAAATTTGTTTCGCTTGATGAAACTATTGAATCAAGTGATCAAAGTCAGTTTGAAGATTTTTTACATTCATTAAATCCTCCTGGTTTGCCTCCCTATAAACTAACATTAAAAGAAAATTTCCCTATTATTTTACTCAGAAATTTAAATTCTTGTGAAGATTTATACAATGGTACACGATTAATATGTTGTGATTTTAAGAATCGTGTCATAAGTGCTAAAATTGTCAATGACGATTTTAAGAATACACATGTATTTATTTCTAGAATATCATTATTATCTTCAGATGATGAAAAATTACCGATTTTATTTAAAAGAACACAATTTTCAATATGCCTATGTTTTGCTATGACAATAAATAAAGTTCAAGGACAAATATTAGATTATATTGGAATTTATTTGCGTGAGCCTGTATTCTCTCATGGTCAATTGTATGTGGCTTTATCGAGAGCAAAAAATTTAAACTATATAAAATTATTAATATGACAACTTACGGCTGATAGCAATGATGACCAGTCAACATATAATATAGTGTACTATGAAATCATTCAAAAAGCCTTTCTGTAACATCATACCATTTGCTAAGTTTAGGTATGTCAATTAAATCAGCCAATAGTAAATTAATTTGTCCACAATTATTACTGTGATCGCTTTATCATATTTTCATCCCTCTGTTCAATTTTATTCACTACATAATGGTTGCTTTTGTGATTTTTGAATTTTGTACTCTAATAGTTTCTTGAACTCTTATTGTACCTTACAAAATATCTTACTAAAGTTCTGGAAACAAATAAAACAAAAGGTCGAGACTATTGCAAAATGTTTCTTTTTGCCGACAAAGTGTTACCTCGGGTTTACTTGAAGCTTTCTAATAGATTTAAGTGTTATGAGAATTCTGAAGTTGAAAATTAATGTTAATTTTCGCTGTTAAAATTCAACATCAGGAGAGAAAAAAATGTCACAGTACTATTGTTGTTGTACAATTATTGATTTTCTTTGGGATGCCAAGTCCTCTAGGTTTCATGTTTTCTGTAATATTGTAATATTGTTCCTCATCAATTTTTTGGGATAAGTTACATATCTGCCTATGAACATTAATTTTCTCTGAGTGACGTTTTCCACAGGTTAGTTCGCTTTACTTTCTAAACATTTAATGAGTATTACTGTGTTACATGCTATTTGAACTGCATTTCTTCCTTAGCATTTTGGTGGTTCTCTCATGTTCATATGATGAAAAGACATACATTTTAAAGTATAGGTAAAATTTCTAAAAATTTAAATATCGAGAAGTAAAAAGTTCCACCAAAATTGGGATAAATGGAGAACATTTTATCACTTATGGGATAGAGTTGTTTATTAATGCGATCAGTTTCACTTTGCTGCCATGAAAATTTGGAATGTTCTAAGTTTGCATGTATATCACAGGAGCAAGAAAGGATGGAAAAAAGATGACTCCCAAAGTTTCCCAGTTCTGGTTCGAAAAATATGTTTAGTTCAGATACTATGAGCAATTCTTAAATATTTCATCAATTCATCCAAGGATAAAAGGTACAAGAGAGCTCTTGTTATGCTAATACTTTTGCATTACAAAGTAGTATTAAATGACCATATTAAATTTATGTTTTAGAAAATGAAGCACCATACGGGTTCGGAGAAACTGGATCCAGAAATAAAACCTTAAGTGAAGGCATTTCAAAGTTGGACATCATACGGAATGAGGTGAATCAGCCTTCTTTACAGCCAAGAAATGTCTAGGTGCAGTGTGATGATTTCCAGAAATAGAGACTTATAGCTTCTGTTCTTGCTGATCAAATTGAAGAAACAAACTGCAAATGGTACGTGGTTACTCATCATCTGCATCATTTAATCAGTAGCTTCTATTTAGTACGGCCAATATGGAGAGCTTTAATACTTATATGCGATGTTTCATTCTTTATGTGAGCTTTGATTCTTATATGCTATGTTTCATTCTTTATGAACTTAAGATAATGACCAGAAACTTTAGACAGGATTACATGCTGGATAGAGAAGAATTTGAAAATGTTTATAAAGGATATATTACTTAAGATTTGAGGGAAGGATTCCAACCAATTACAGTAGCTGCTAAGATTCATGATGGAAATAACAATTATCAGGGACATAGAGAATGGCTGGTAATTATCCTCATGAAAAATTCTCTATAAGCTTTTTAACTTTCCAGTCTGTTAGGCTGAAGTAATATTTCTGGGCCAACTTTCGCACCTAAATTTGGTAAAGTTGACTAGTTACTGTTGTGAAGCTGATCATCAAGTTCTTATATGCGAGTATATGGCTCAGGAAAATGTTGAGAACAATTTGATCTAGAGTAAGTGTGCTCAGTTCTTTTCTATGTGATACCTTAGATGTTCATTTTAATGATCCATAGTTGTGATAATGGATAGTTTCTCTAGACACACGAGGACATTAGGGAGAGCTTTTTTCTCAGGTAGTTGCACTAGATTCCCGAATATACTGACACTGCGTGTTATCTTTCAGGTATATTGTTAATATTTACTACTATTACCTTCATTAATAAACTTTTCTTTATTGTACATATGGTTTACTATTCAACTGTATAACTTAGCCATTTCTAATTAAGAATTCAAAGTTTAAAAGATGACATTTATATATAGAACTCGAAATAGGCTATAGTGATTCTAACACCATATTCAACTAATGTCGAAATCATGTTTCTCACTTAGGATACTGAATTTGGTTGATTGTTCGTCTTGTGATCGATATACAGAATTTCTCAAATGAAGAGTTTGTCCACATACCTCAGCGTCACTTAATCTGCAGGAAGTTTGGAATACAGGGGAGTGAGCTATGCACAAGATTGTGACATTCCAAGGTAAAAAAATAAAATCTTAATACTTTTTCCCCTTATTGTTCCCTCCCTTGATACATAAATAAATACTTAACTTGGCCTCATCTGGCAACTAAACACTCCAACTTTGAATCTAGACACCTCAATTAAGGAATGTGAAAATTAACAGTGGAGGTGTGCCAGTTAGTTTCAGCAACCTCTTGGCTGGAAAATGGACACGAAAATTGACATCAATTTAGTTATGAACTATCAATAACCAAATTTATGAATCATTAATAGCCAAAGAGAAATCATTCTTTTCTGCAAATTGGAACTTTTATAGTAGGCCTAACCTAAGGACCAAAATAGAGGTATCTATATGATCCAAATAGCACAAATAACACGATCACAGATGACTAATTCCTAAAACTAGCTCAAAACATTAGAAGCATACATTAAAACATATTAACTAGCATATCCTTTATGTTACTGATAAAACAGAAGGGTCTAATAGACATGTCCGGCAAAACTTTGTTTATTCCAAAAACTACTACTACATAACATAGTTCTTTTAAGTTGCTACTCACCAATGGATAAGTTCCAAAGGAAAATTGTCCTTTTTAAGCCCCGTAATGTTAAATGCTTTAGAGAAAGTGTCCTTCCATCTCTTCAACTCCACCGTGTAAGAAAAAATTATATCATCTGCAATGAATTGATCTAATATTTGATCAATGATGCCTGATACTTCTGATGCAGTTGCACGATAGAACACCGAGAAGAATTCATGTTCTTGGTTGTCAACGCACTCCATTATCTTAATGAGTTCCCACAAGCACTGTACAGTTGAATACTATGTATAACTCATTATTTGGTTCATGAGGATAAGGAAAGAATAGGCAGCAAACGAGTGCAGACCCTGCATATCGATACGATTAACAAATCTTCATCAAGATGGAGAGCGGTTGATATTCTGGTCTTAAACACTGCTCATTGGTGGAATTACCATAAAACTAATACAGGTAATCCATTTGGAAGAAATTCTCCCAGGGACTAATTTAAAGCTACTTTCAGTTTAATACTCCATCTGTTTCAATTTGTTTGTCTTAGTTTTGACAAGAAAGTAAACGTTCAGATCTTGTGGATTTAAAGTGCACTAGAGACCCACATTGATCGGGAGATGGGCTACCGGTCTCTTTACCACTTATAGTGATTCTTGTATAGTAGTTTATTGTATGATGATTAGCTTATTTGAATTGTGGATCTTTTTTCCTACAACAAAAAGTAGTCAACAACTAAGTTGTATTTGGTGCAAATATGCTGACACAATCGTATTGGCATCCTTGAATTATATCCAATAATCCACCAAATATTATTTTCATTTATTTTTTATCAGAGCTAATACTGCTGTTTTATCTGCGGCCATTTGATTCATAAGAGTGATGTTTATTATTTTGGTCGTATTCTTCTCGAGCTTCTCTCGGAAAGAAAATCGCTTGACAAATTCAGACCAACCCAACAACAGAACCTTCACATAACTGCAATGCCTTTACTTTAACGGTGGATTGATGAAATCGATTTCTTATTGCAATGCTTTTGTCAAAATCCAATGTAATTCTGACAGCGACTTACAAAATTGACAATTATGAATCATAGCAACGTCGCCATTATTGGACCCTAGCATGGGCTTCTACATCTAGTTTTATTAAGAAATTACATATGGGATATTTGGGACAAGCCTAGTAACCGGTGACTTTGAATTTTTGTCTTTAATAAAAAAAATATTTTTAAACATTAGCCTTTCTTTCCTTATATAAAATAGGTTCATTTTTGTCTCTCTATGTTTCAAATATTTTAAAACTTTTCATGCTCATTTATAACTTAATTTCTATTTTTATTTCTTATTTTTTATTTTTTTTAAATTTTTGCTTGATTTTTATTTTATTTTCTTGTTTTAATTCATTTGTCTCAACTTTTATTTTTTTTTACTTTTTTTTCTCAAATATTATCTATTTCATTTTTTTCCTTTTTAATGCATATATATCAACCTTTCTTTTATTTTTTGTTTTTATCATTTCTCATTTTTTCCTCAAACTTTATTTTTATTTTTTTATTCTCATGTTTGTTTTACTCAATCTTTATTTTTTATATTTTTTTATTCTTCTTTTTTTCTTAACTTTATTCTTTCCTTTTTTTTCTCTATTTTATTTTTCTTTTTTCTCAGCTTTTATTATATTTTGCTAATAAATAGAAAATTGGATAATCTACAAAGGAATTTTCTTTCTTTGACATAAAAGTAAATTTAAGGGCACGACTTGTTGTTTGAAAGTCCTTTGGAATGAGTTTTGTCTCTAAGACAAAAGTGATAGAACATTTCGTAAATTAGACATAGTGTGATAATGTCAAGTTTTACTCATGGGGCATAACTTATTACAAAATTCGTGAGTTAAGCCTTGCGGACTAAGCCTTGCCTCTAAGACAAAAATTATAGAATATCTCATAAATCAGGACAAGATGTGGTAGTATTAACACTTGCCCATGGGGCGTAACTTGTTGTTTGAAAGTCCTTGGACTAAGTCATGCCTCTAAAACAAGAGTTATGAAATATCTCATAAATTAAAACATAATGTGGCAGTGTCAACTCTTATCCATGGGGCATTACTTGTTGTTTAAAAGTCCTTGATTTATAAAAACATCCCATAAATCAAGAGACAATGTGGTAGTATCAACTTTTATCAATGCGTAATTTATTATTTAAAAGTCCTTCGACTAAGTTTTACCTTTAAGGCAATAGTTATGAAGCATCTCATAAATCAAAACATTATGTGGTAGTGTCAACTCTTACCCATGGGACGTAACTTATTGTTTGAAACTCTTAGAGTTAAGTATTGCCTCTAAGACATGATTTATAGAACATCTTATAAATTAAAACACAATGTGATAAAGTCATCTCTTGCCCATGAAGCATAAATTATTTCTTGAAAGCTCTTAGTCTAAGTCTTGTCTCTAACTCTAAGGGAAGATTATAGAGCATCTCACAAAATCAATATTATGGTAGTGTCAACTCTTGCCCATGGGGCATAACTTGATATTAGATGGTCTTTGGGCTATATTTTGCCTCTAAACAAAGTTATAAAGCATTTCATAAGTAAAAAGTACAATGTGATAGTGGTGACTCTTACTCAATATACGTAGCTTGTTGTTTAAAAATTGTTAAGATAAGTCAGTACCTCTACAACAAGAGCTGTAGAAGTTCTCATAAATCAAGACATAACGTAATAGTGTCAACTCTTGCCCCTGGGGCATAACTTGTTGTTTAAAAATCCTTGAGCTAAGTCTTGCGAATAAGGTATGAGTTGTAGAATATATCATAAATCAAAACACAATGTGATAGTGTCAACTCTTACCCATGAATGTAACTTCTTGTTTGACAATTCTAAATTTTGCTCTAAGGCAAGATTTATAAAACATATCATAAATCAAGATACAATGTAATAGTGTCAACTCTCGCTTATGGGGCGTAACTTGTTGTTTAAAAAAAAAATAATTAAAGTTGTGGAAAAAAAATAAAGAAACATATTTAAAAAAAATAAAAAGAAAAAAGAAAAAAAAAGATAGAGGTTGAGAGGATATAAAGAAAAAAAAGATTGGGAAAAAGAAAAAAGAAAAATAAAAATTGAGAAAAAGAAAAAATTTTAAAAAGTAGAAGTTGAGAGGAGAAAAGGGAAAAAAAGAAGGATTGAAAACAAAAAGAGGAAAAAAAAAATCAAAGTAAAATGAAAAAGAAAAAAAATAGAAGTTGAGAGGAGAAAAAGAAAAAGAAATATGGATTGAAAAAAAAAATTAAAAAAATTAAAAAATAAAAGTAAAATAAAAAAAAAGAAAAAAAAGTTGAAAGATAAATAAGTATGAAATTATTTAGCAATATTTGAGCTATAGAGGGGCAAATAGGTAATTGTTCTACATATCTATATCTATACTATATTAAAATTGTGAAGGGCCTTAGAAATATTGTTTGAACTTTTTACCTTCATTAAAAGTTTCTTTTTTAGACAAAATTATCTTTTCACTATTTTTCTAATATTTAAAATTAAAAATTAATTAAATATTTATAGTAAAAACTTTTCTTGTAAGAAATTATCAAAATCAACGACAACTAATACTTTTTTCATTAGTTTAAGAATTCTAAATCAATTAAAGTTAATTTTAAAAAGATTTGAAAAATCTGAAAATAAATACGAAAAAGTTAGATTAAGAAAAATATAATAAGTAACAAATTTTTAAAAGTTTTAAGTGTAATCAAAGATTTTCTAAACATCTAACTTTAAAAATAAGGAAGATTTTAAATATAGAAAAAAAAAACTAATTGTACTACAAATAAGATTCAAATCGATACATCTCTTAGCCTCTAGCAAGGAAAAGAGGTACTGCATTACAAACGCAAAACTGATGATCAAAGGCAGAGCTAGCCCTTTGACAGGGGTTCATTCAAAACCTCCTTCGACGAAAAAATCTACCATTTATATATGATTAAAATTATTTTTATGTATTTATAGTAGATATTGAACTCTATTCGACTAGATTTTCTTCAAATATTAAACCTTCTTAGTTTAAATTCTGGCTCCGCCTTTGATCCATTAACCACTTAAAACTTTTGATAGAAGAATATATGTGTGCTTACATTAAAGTATATATTATGTTTAAATTATTATATTAAAGTATGAAGGATCTTTAAACAGTGATTTAAAACTTTTTTCACTTCATTAAAAATCTGTGCAATGGATAAAATCATCTAATTTTAAATGATGAAAGTCTATATGTGCCATACATGTTTAAATTAGTTAAAAAAAAAAAAAAAAGAAGAAGAAGGAAGACTACCTTGGGACAAAAAATTAAAGCCAAGGCGTAGTTATGTAGTTTACCCTCACTCTCATCTCAATTTGATGGTGTTTGTTGCCTCGCGGACATTAAAGAAAACAAACATTGAATGGAGTGTGCATCCTCCGCAAAATATCCTTCTCATTGAACTGTTATGGGAAAAAGAAAATTACGTGAACAACAAGGAGGATGCTCGGGAAGCACGTAATGGCCCATAAGCTTCATCTTTTGAAAACTTACAGTTGTGCTTGACGACATAGATAACGAAGACCATTTGGATTAGCTAACCGGTGATCTTGGTTGGTTTGGCAATGGCAACAGAATTGGAGAACTAACACCTTTAGAATTTCTGACTTCAAAATGGATTTTGGAATTAGGGAATGACTTGGAAGATGGGAAAAATGAAGATAGCTGCATAATGCAGTCACACCAATTTTGGATCTCTACAAGAAGCTCCAAAAGCAGGTGGGAGATGTGTAGAATGAAAGTGGTGGTAATTGGAAACTGATCGTGAAGAATGAAGATGATGCAAGAAAGAGAAGAACGAACATTAAACTTCACTTACTACTTTACAATTGATGCTGGAAGAACAAAACTAGCACCTAAATCAAGGACATCGACATGGCTTCTTGGTCCAGCTGAGATGATAGATGATGTAACTGGTAGATGGAAGCTTTTATAGAAGCAGTCATCTGTTTTTTTTTTTTCCGACATTAAGAGGTAAAGCTTTCGAGATCCTGAGCATGGCAATAAACTCCAACAGGAAGCTGGGCATTTCAGCTAATGAAACTTGCCGTTCCTTTATAAGCTACACAACCTACTATTGCACTGAGTCTCCTGGCTTAGTTTGAATACCCAACACCAATGCATGTTGGTCTATTGGCGAGGTGATGACTGATCATTGTTGTATCTTGGTGCATGAGTGTTTCATTTTGTGTTAATCTGCAAAGTTAATTCAGTGCGTATGAATATTCCAAATGTTTACGTTGGTTCGTTGTCCATCAGTTTGTGGTAACTGACATCTAAGATGATCGTGTACAAATCTGTCATTGTGGATTACTGATTTCCTTTTAGTTTTTTCTCCTCTTCAAATTGTTGTAATTTAGGAATGAAAACCACATGGCAATAATGAAAATGCATGTCTAGTGGTGTATCTCCCTTTATGCCTTTTTTTATTCTAAATTCTAAAAGGCACAAATGAAGAAAGGCTAGCTTCCTGTATGCAATAATAGAAAACTATAGTACTTGTCTTAAAATTTGCAGCTATAATTTCAACCAATGTAGCTACTTTACAGTTTCAATCATGAACAGCAACAACATACCCAACGTAACAGAAAATTGTACTTTCTGTCATCTCTAGTATAATATTTGTGATTTTGAACAAGTCCAATGGACTAGGCATAAGACCCAGCCCCTAACCGTAGATCCAGAAAGGAAATACATGGAGGTGGGGAACAACGAATATTACCTCCTCATGATATGCTGCAGACTTAAGAGTTGAACATCCTCAACAATCCAGTCAATGCAATATTCATACAAATTAACAAAATAAGACTAGACAAGCACTAATGAGTACAAGAGAAGATGGGGTTAACCACTTCTTTCTTAGCAATGAAACTAAAATAAGCAAGCTAACAGTTTTGGTAATAAAATTTGAAACTTAGAAGCTGGTGGTGAGCAATAGATAAAGTCATAAGCGTAAGAGGTTGTAACATGGTAACTCAAAAAAGAAAATACATCACACCCTCCCCCCACCCAAATTCTCCACTCAACTTACTTTAGTACTTAAACTAAACTTCCGTTTATTTAACCCCTTAACATCTTTTAATTGTATTAATTTCACCCCTCAAGCTGACGTGGAATTTTAAAAAAAACTGCATTTTCCTTGTATATATATATATATATTAAAAGAGAATACTCTTTTCTTCTTCAATGCCCCCTTCACCTCTCATCCCCACCCCGCACACCTACACCCCACGCCCCACGCTCTTTTCTTCTCCAATACATCAACAAACAACAACACCCATTTTCTACACCCATTAATTCCTCCATTAACAACCTCAAACACATCCTCCAACAACACTTTCCTCCAAATTTTGTCATTTTCCTCCATTAATACATTCTCCAACGAAGAAATTGAAGACGCTAAATTGCTTCATTAATTCAGTTAGAAGAATAACAAATTTGAAAAAAAATCGTAACTTTTATTTTTAAAGTCCATTGTTCCTTCTTTATTCTTTATTTATGTCACTTTTAATAAAAAAAATAGTATTTTATTTCTGAAAATTATAATTGTTTACATTTTCAAGGGTGAATTTGGTGGTTGAAAATGTTGAGAGAGTTGGATTGAAGGTTGAGATGGTGTTTAATGGAGAAAAAATTTTAATTTGATGTTTTTGTTATTGTTCTCTAATGGTATTAATTAAGGAAAATGAAAAAAAATTAGAGGTGGAGGTGGGGGTTTGTTGGAAGAGGGGAAAGAAAAAGATGGGGGTGGGGTGGGGGCGAGTGGTTTGAAGAAGAAGGAAAATGAGGGGTGGGGATGGAGGAAAATTGAAATTGAAGGTGGGATGGGAGATTATTAATGGAGGAAAATAGAAAACAATGGAGGTGGGGTGGGTTTGATGGAGGAGGAGAGCTGGGGAAGAGGGGAGGGGGGAGGGATGGTTTAAAGAAAAAGAAAATGGGGTAGGAGGTTTTTATTTAATTTAATATATATATATATATATATAATATTTAAAAAGTACTTTTCTTGCGTGGTTTCGGTGTGGCGGTGATGTAACGTTGATGTGTCGGCGCGTGCGATGCACTCTCCATGGTGAGAGTGGTATTCAGTCTTGAAAGGTGAAATTTATTCACTTTAAAGATGTTAAGGGGGGTAAATAAACGGAAGTTTAGTTTAAGTGCTAAAGTAAGTTGAGTGGACAAGTTTGGCGGGGGGGGGGGGGGGGGTTATGATGTCTTTTCTCAAAAGAGAAAGGTCCCCTATCATGCATAAACAAGCGCTAAATAAGTGATTTTGGAGAGATTAAGCTTTCTGTAAAAGCAAATCCATCTGAATGGCATCAGATAATCCAAATGGTCCTCTAGATGTCCTAAATAAATGTGCCCCATCACCCTGCAAATCTAGGGCCAGAATAGCAGTTCACCTTCTGCAAATCTATATTTTAGTATGGCTTCACAAATTTAGCGGATAATCTATAATAACAATGGATTCTACGATTCCTAGGCACTAGTCTTTCAATTCCCACAACTTAAAAAGTTTGCTTCCTCTAATAAGCATAAGTAAATGAACACAAAGCATTACGTCCAGTACAGAAATGCCAATAAAGATGCTGCCCTTCAAGTATAATATTTGCCATGGCAAAGGTATTTCTGTCAAATTTGTACAGAGTGTCACTCAATGTTGAGAGTCTTGCCATTAAATAGAAACAAATATTACATCCCCAAAAATCCATTTTTCCTATCCCTAAAGATCAGTTACTCTATCCCTTTGAATCCACTATTGTATCTCTAATAATCTGCTATTCTATCTCTTTAGTTACTTGATCATATCTCTATAATTACAAATATACTACAATATATAATTACATTAATGTATACAATATTGACTATTAATTCATGATCTTTGAGTTGACCATTATGCTAACATTCCCCCTCAAATTCTTGTTGGTGGATCAAGAAGCATTAATTTTCCTACTAGAAACGGATGACGTTATCATGGCATGGATTTGGTAAACACACCAGCTATTTGAAGATCATTGAACACGTGTGGAAGAGTAACAAGTCTCTTATCTACAGCTTCTCGTATATAATGACAGTCTACTTTGATGTGTTTGGTCCTCTCATGATAAACCGGATAGTAGCAATCTAAATAGCACTTGTATTATCGACATGAAGAGGAGTCGGAGTAGATTGAGGAAATCAAATATCAACAACTAATCCATGAAGCCATAAAACCTCAGAGCAAGCAGTAGACATAGATCGATATTCGCCTCTATTGAAGATTTTGAGACATGATCTTGTTTTTTACTCTTCCAAGATATCAAGGAATCTCTAAGAAACATACACCAACCAATAACTGAACGACGGGTATCAGGACATTCCGCCCAGTCAAAATCACTACAAATTAATCCACGATTAGATGTTCCTAGGATATAATGAATGATATGAACATACAACCACCAAATAGAGATGACGGAGAGCTTGCATAAATTGACTAACTTGTTAAACTGCAAAAGAGATGTCAAATCGAGTACTAGTAAGGTAATTTAAGCTCCCAACTAATTGTCAAAACATATTTAGATCAGGGAAAGATCGTCTTCCTCACGATGATACTTTACATTCAATTCAAATGGAGTATCTATGGAGGAGGAATCTAGAAGATCAACCAAAGAAATCAAATCCTGAGCACATTTGTGTTGATTTAGAAACACACTTGAAGAATCACTATGACCTTCCAATCCCAAGAAATATGTAAGTGTACTAAGATCTTTCATATGAAAAGAATCCTTAAGCTGTTGTTGCAAGCTACTGATTAGTCAAGAATCACTTCATGTAATGATAATGTCATCTACATATACCAAAAGAAGAATACAGTCTGTAGATGTTTTTCGAAGAAACAAAGATAAGTCATATTTTCTCTACTCAAAAGAGAATTGTAGCAAAGTAGACCGAAATTTGTCAAACCAAGCTCTGGGGGGTTTTAATGCATACAAAGACCTCTTCAACTTACATACATCTATGTAGGCGATGAAAACAAACCTGATGGAGGTTTTATATAAATATCCTCTTTGAGATCACCATGAAGAAAAGCATTTTTGACATTCATTTGATGAAGAGTCTAGTTTTGTAAAGCAGTAATGGCAATAATAGTTCGCATCGTAGTCATTTTTTCTACCGCTACAAAAGTCTCCTCATAGTTCACACCATACTCTTGTTTGTTACCAAGAACAACCAACCAAGCTTTGTACCGATCAAGAGTTCCATTGGAATGAAGTTTAATTGAATAAACTCATTTACATTCAATTGGATGGACATTTGAAGGACATGAAACAATATCCCATGTGTTATTTTCTTTAAGAGTCAAAAGTTCTTCCTCAATTGATTTCTGCTAACATTTATGCTTGGAAGCTTGTGAGTAACAAGTTGGAACATAAATGGTGGATAAATTAGTGGAAAAGTCATACCAATTAGGAGTATGAGATACTCCGGTAGATCGCCGAGTAGACTCAAGAGGAGCATGACTTGAAGAATTCTCATATTCTAGTTGTGGAGAAGTTTCAGGTGGTTGATCAATATTGGGAGAGGGTAAAGTTGACCGCCGATGTTCATACACAAATCTAGGGATAAACTTCTTAGAAGAAGATAACAAATCCTCAAAAGTAGGAAGAAGAGAAGAAACAGGAGATGACTCAACATGAGTAGGAAAGAAATATTGATTCTCAAAGAAAACAACATTTCTAGAAACATAAAATTTATTAGAACATGGATCATAACAAAGAAAACCTTTCTGTGATATAACTCATAAAAACACATTTAGTAGATTAAACAGAAAGTTTATTGCGTTGAGAGGGATGAAGATGCACAAAACAAATACAATCAAATATATGGAAATTATCATAGTTAGGATTTTTGTGATAAAGACGAAAATATGGAGATTCAAGATTTAACACTTTAGATGGTAGCCTATTAATTAAGTAAACAACAGTAGACAAAGCTTCCACCCAATATTTAGATGGAACAGAGGACTCAATTAAAAAAGTATGAGTGACATCTAAAAGATGATGATTTTTACGTTCAGTAACCCCATTTTGTTGTGGTGTACATGGATAAGAACGTTGTGAGACAATTTTTTTTCAAGCAAAAATTTTTTGAATTCATAATGCATATTCTCCACCAGAATCAGATCTTAATATTTTGATGCAAGTAGAAAATTGAGTCTCAATATAGGCCAAAAATGTCTTGAATATGGAAAATACTTCAAATATACCCACATAAATCGACTATAATCATCTATAAATATCACAAAGTACTTGAAATGATCATGAGAAACAATTGGTGGTTCCAAATATCACTGTGAATAATATCAAAACACTTTGTAGCACGACTACCAAAATTAGGAAAAGGAAGAATTTCACTTTTGCCAAATTTACAAGTAGAACAATCAAAAGAAGCAGTGGAATTTTTTTTTCTATTCCCCAATAAACAAGAATTTGATAAATAAGACAACATCATAGAATTTGGATGTCCTAAGTGCTTATGTCATACCTCAGTCTTTCTAGGTGTAGAAGTACAAGCAAATGATAGAACATGAGGAACGAAAAAATGTGTAGGAAACAATCATCCAATTTTAGGCCCCTTCGCAATTATTGTCCTTGACACCTGATCCTCTACAAAACAATCATTACGAGAAAAATTCACATCACAATTGTTATCTATCATTGTCCAATTGAAATAAGATTAGTGAAGAGCTTTGGTGACACAAAAACATTCCTAAAAGTTTTAGTAATATCCCCAACCTTAGTAATGGGTAAATTACTAACATTGGCAACTTGAATTTGTGATGGATCATGATACTTACGAATATTTTTTAGCATTCTAGCTGAGTTGGCCATATGATTGGAAGCGCCAGAATCAGCAAGCCAAATATTAGATGCAAGATCATTACCTTGTAGCCCCAAAGCTAAAAAGGCTGACATGATCATTTGTCTTACTATTTCTGGAGTAAAAACTTGTCCCGAAGATGAGTTCTCAGTAGTGAAATCATTTATCCCAGCTTGAAAAGCATTGACCTTACGGTTTTGAAGGCGTATGGACACTCTTTGATAATATGTCCTTGTTGTTTGCAATAAGTACAAAACTTCCTATCACAATTGCTAGCAATATGACCATATTTTTTGCAACTGTAGCATTGAGTTATAGTCATATCCCTACTCTTTCCTTCACCTTGGGCAGCAAATGCAACAACAACATCATCAACTTGCTTGAAAGCATTTTGTGTGACAAAATACTGCTCTTCACGAAGTAATTCCCTAAAACAAACATCCAAGGAGGGAGACGGGTCACGATTCATCAAGTTAGAGCGAACACTCTCAAACTCGAAATGTAACTTCAGCAAAAATTGGTCTAGCTTTCTTTGCTCATGAACTGCCTAAATTACAGAAAAAGATTCGATAGGTATTATGGCATAAACAATATCTGTTAATTCAACTCATAAATTTTGAAATCTAGAAAAATAATTCGAACGAATTGATCTTTTTAAGAGTAATTAGCAATTTCACACTCTAACTGAAAACTTCTTGCGCTATTGTCTTGGTAGTAAAACTTTTGTAAATAATCCCACATGGCCTTAGCAGTCTTGTAAACCCTGAGATTAAGAACAATAAGAGGTTCAATTGACCCCAAAAGCCATATCATCACCCGAGCATCCTTAATCTAGCATTCACCTAACTTTGTAGGATCGATAGGAGCAGGGTCGTTTCCTTCTATATGCCCCCGTAGTTCTTTTCTGGTGACATAATTGAAATTGAAATTCCCAAGAAGAAGAATTTTTTTCATTGAAGCGAACATTGAAGAATTCAAATTGATACAAAACCATGTTCTTGAATAGCTATAAAAACGAGAAACACTGTGACTCAAAAGACAACCAGAATGACCAAGATCAAAAGTCCAAGATGTTGACGAACCATCAATACAACAAAAATTTTCAAAAAATTTAAATGAACCAAGATGGACTCTATGAAACTAGACATCCAAAAGAAGGCTCTAATACCATGTCAAATTTGTGTTGAATGTCTCTCAATGTTAAAAGTCATGCCATTAAATAGAAAATATTCAAAGATTACATCCCCAAATATCTTCCTTTCCTATCCATAAAGATCAGTTACTCTACCCCTTTGAATCCGCTATTGTATCCCTTATAATCTACTATTCTATGTCTTTAATTTCTACATCATATCTCTATAATTACAAATACACTATAATATGTAATTACAGTAATTACTACTATGTAGAAGAGTGAAGAAACACATAGGAGTTCGTCAACATGTGTGCTTTTTGTCATTCTTCTATATGATAAGGGCATTTCTGTCATTTTATTAGTACTGCTATTTTAAAGATACTATACAACTGTGCTTCATATGGTTGTACTTTTTTCAATTTTGGACAAAAAGATAGAGCATATTGTACTTATTATTACTTAGGTAACTGTCACGATCCAAATGACCATGAGTGGCACCCACACTAATCTTCCTGTGGGAGAACCATCTAAACCGAACCATTACCAAAACACTTAGTCAATATTAAGATGATATTATTATAAAATCAATATATTAACCATAATACAAGACTAATCGTTATTAATGGGGAAGTCAAATAAACTACCTACTCAAATCGCCAAGACCCGAAAGTCATCGTACAAGAACTACTAACAAAGATCATGTCTAAAGAGATTTCTCAAAATAAAGTAAATAAAGAATATTTCATTGCCCGAAAGATGGACAAGAAAAAATAAGATGACCCATGGAAGCCTGGAGATGGAGTGCTCACCCTTGGATCAAGATCTGCTATCAAACTCTAGAGGTGAGATCATATATGAGCCTCTAGAACAATTTCTGCACTCAACAAAAGAAGAGTGCAAGGTAGTATCAGTACAAACCACTATGTACTGGTAGGTATCATAGGCCAACTCAATTTAATAACATGTACACAACATAAATCAAATAATAAGTAGACAAGCATTGTCACATAACAAATATTCAACGAAATAACAATACAGCAATAGCAGGTCAACAATGCTCACAAACTAGCCACATAACTATCAAGAGTATCAATCATATTGTAAACATCCACCAAATCAACACAAGCATGTACACACATGCATGGGACTTATTTTTGCCCAAATAGCCATGACCTACAGGGAACAATTTATGTTCATGTACCATACCGTCGTGGTACCCGATCCAACATAAATATAAATGTACCAGCGTGGTACCCGATCCAACATAAATATAAATGTACCGGTGTGGTACCCGATCCAACATAAATATAAACATACCG
Source organism: Capsicum annuum (assembly GCF_002878395.1). Lineage (NCBI taxonomy): Eukaryota > Viridiplantae > Streptophyta > Magnoliopsida > Solanales > Solanaceae > Capsicum > Capsicum annuum. Next base: position 144,637,308 of record NC_061122.1, on the reverse strand, counting down.
GCGTGGTACCCGATCCAACATAAATATAGACATACCGGCGTGGTACCCGATCCAACAGAAATATAGACAAGTATTATCAATATCAATTTACACAACCTCACAGCATACAACACAATGTACCAAGTTTACAAGTACACTTAAAGTCATAAGATAATTCCATCGGGTAAATTTTCAATAAATATTTATACAAGGAGCAACAATCCAAATATCAACAATTTCAAGCATGTCCAAGTACCAATCAACAAGTATTTCATTTAAGAGCATACACACAATTAAGTCGAGTCTAAACTCCAATTAAATCGTAACCTACCTCAACCGAAGAATTCAAATACGAGCTAATTTGCAAGGGTCTTTTCCTTCCGTGAAGTCTCTGAATGATCAAAATCTGTTCCAATACACATCCTCCATAAGATTACGGTTCCAACGACATGAACGATCAAATCTCATGTTAACCGTGAAAACAGTACTCCAAATCTAATTTCACAAAAATCTAACATAATCTCATGTCCTATTCACGAATTAATTAATGGTACTAACCGCCAGAACTAATATTTCTTGAATCGCTAATAGTAATTTACCATTAAAAACACTTTGGCATCATTATATTATAATTGCTAACCATATAATCTACCTAATGTATAATAACACACAGAACTACATAATGATCAATACTAATTGATTAGTTACTGTCCAGCGCAATAGTTAACATTCTTGACATCATTAACCCACAATTGTCCATGTTACTCATGATACCATTAGGATTTAACACGATTAATTTAATCTACCTAATTCTAATGCACCATAAAGTTAACACATATGACCACCTTGTGAATCCCACTTCAACAATTTTAATACCCTAATCACATCAATCCTTTACCCGTAGCAATGTTAATGAGAAAATTCAACTCACCTTTACTCCACCATTATAGATATAGCATAGTAGGTATATTCAATCATAGGAAATAATTCACACGCACTCCTTACCTGAAGACTTCGCAACTTTTCCTTCAAACCTGGTGAAAACTGAATTGTCGTGCCATTTTTTTCTTTTCCTCTCCACCTTTTTTATCTATATTGCTATTTTTAATTATAAATGGTAAACCTAATCACCTAATTTCATCCTTATATTAACCATATAAGTAAATAAATTGTCATCTTGACCCATTAATTCACTAATTAAAATAATATCTAACATATCCAATAAATTCTCAAATAATTTTCGAAACCTCAAAAATAAATTAAATATTTACATTGACTAAGAAGTGTGTTCCAAACCTACTGAAAATGTTAAAACACTAACCCCAGGTCGTCTTGATCAAAAATTGACTATTATCAAGTTTAACTTTATTAAACTTAAAGGACCCAATTAATGACTTAAATCGCCTCTGAACACCTCACGAATCGGTACTACAATCATGTAAGTCATAATTCATGCATATAAACTACCGTGAGAACTAAAAATAGTAAAGATGAAAAAATTTCACAAATGACCGGGAGGGTCGTTACATCAGATACCAATTAAATAATCATTCGTCCCCGAACGGACAAACAAGAAGCAAGAAGGAAAAATAAGGAATTACCTGAGTTACCAAAAAGATGCACATACTTGCTATGCATGTCTACTTCGGTCTTCCAAGTGGCCTCCGCAATAGGACGATTCTTCCACTGAACCTTCACAGATGTAATCTCCTTAGTCCTCAACTTATGAACAACCAAATACCTATCTGAGCCTATGCGTACCCCCACCACTTCAGACTCGAAAGGTTCAATCAGTATACAATAACATAAGGTATATTCTTTACCCATATATATGCAACCGTCCTATACAAACTGATAAATATATGTGCATACTGGTGATAGGCGATGCACATGTAGGAATGAATGCAAAGTACACAATCAATATTACACCTCATTATAATTGTCCTCATCAGGACCATCATCATTGTAATCAACCTCCGGCCTTGTCGGATATCAACACATCATCAATAGTATCCTCCAGCCTTACCGGATATTAATATCATCACAATAGTATCCTCCGGTTTTATCGGGATCATAATAGTGTCCTCCGGCCTTGCCAGGTATAAACATATCATCATAATATTCACTACCAAATAACATACACTAACATACTCATAAAAAATAGTCATATCACCATATCTATCTAGTCAATACTTCCCAACTACTCGTTATTAGCTAACCAACACTTATTATAATAGAATCACTAGTTCGCTAGTCATCACATAACCTCTAGTTATTAGCCTAAATATTACCCTTCACATAATCCTTATTCACAGGATAGCAACTAACCACTATTTATTTAATAGTCAACATCTAACATCCAATCAAGGTTCACCACTAAACCAAAACCGTCACTTATCCACCATTCATTATTATTAACTAGTCATCCTATATCCGTTAATCATTACTAGACAACACATTATTACTTGTCATCTAACCATCTTTTATTAACTGATATCATTCATTATCTAACCATCGTTTACCAACTAGTCCTTGCTTAACTATTCATTAGTTAATCATTTAACAACTATTCAAATTTATTAACTAGTCACCTCTTATTACCAAGATCTCTTGTTATCTAACCTCATTAACACACAACTCCTCGTTTATCGACTAATCAACATCACGAACTTAGTCATCAATATCAACTAATCTTCACCTATGCTAGACCTGACCTCACCATAAGTAAGCATTAACCATCTCTAACTACCATGTTTCAACTAAGCAAGATTTATTAACCAATACATTAGATCCTAGCCATACAAGTGGTATAATCCACTAATAGACAACTAGTTACCACATAGTTTAACCGTTAATTAGGCAGAACAATCGTAAGATCATATTTCAGTTACAATCACATCAATCACCAATATAATACTCATGAATGTACCAAATTTGTGCATGCCATCACCAGTATCCAATCAATAAAGTCGTAAGCAATATATTACATCTTCCTCCATCCCATACTAGAGAGATGTGTCTACAACCATATATGCATTCATAAATTGTAATTGTATTCTTTAAACTGATAAACACTCCTTGAATATTCAATCATTATCATAACACAGCCCTTGACCCATTAATTTATCTAAAATAGTCACAACATCATAATCACAGCCTTAGGCCCATATACATATCCAAAATTCATATCGATAATCATATTTATAAGTTGTAGCATATCTTAAATCATCTCACATATAGGAGGCATAATATGGATAGACATGTAATCGTCTGTAGGATATCTTATATCGATAGGTCAGATGCCATGACTACGGGGAATATCACCTTTCTATGGCAACCATCAAGTCTAAGAGAAAAAAGTATCTCTAAATGCCCAATATCACTTCCATAAAAAGTATCATGACTATAACTCAAAGGCACAATCCAGGAACATCAATACAAGTTACCAAGTTATGAAGTAACCTTATTCTAAGGTTTACTAGACACATCTATGTCTAATATCCGCAACTAAGTCCACAAGACTTAACATAATATAAGTTTAGGCCTAAGTGGGCCAGAAGATCCACCTCCTAATCCTCAATTTTTATAATTAGGCACACTAGGCCCCAAACTAGGTTAAAGTATCTAGTTCATCTTCTAGATGTCAAGTAAGCCATATTCAAGCCTAAGATAGCAGTTTCGACTAGAAACAAGGTACTCAAGTCAACTGTGCTCAACTTACGGTTCCAAGACTACTACACTAGCCCAATAAGGCCAAATATATAAATCACGCTTCAAATACTAAAATCATATCCCAGACATAGGTTTACATCATAACATCTCTACAACTAATCTAAACTAGAGAGGAAAAATGATAGGATTCAAAAGGGGTATAAACATGTCATTTTTACGGGTCCCAAGCCCGCATCTAAACTCCAAACATCAACAAGCGAGGCCAAGTCATCCTACTCATAATCAAGCCTAACATCCATATCCACACACAACATATATCACACATCATCTATGAAGAAAAATAGGCAGAAGCCAACAATAACCCAAACTTAGAAAACTTCGCATCAAACTTTTTCTCTTCCAAAAGATCCAAAACAATCCTTAAGTGATTTTCATGTTCCTTTTTACTCTTAGAATAAATCAGAATATCATCAATAAAGGAAATCACGAAATAATTCAAGTACGGTTTAAATATCCCACTAATGCACAAAAGACATCACAAGAAACTCATTGTACCCATACCAGGTTCAAAAGCAGTCTTAGAAATATCGTCAGGCCGAATCTTAAGATGATGATACCCGAAGCTCAAATCAATCTTATAAAATATGAATGCACCCTGCAACTGGTTAAATAATCATCGATACGGAACAAAGAATACTTATTACGGAATGTAACTTGTTCAACTGCCTATAGTCTATACACATATATGGTTTTGACTCTTCCAGTGGGTAAGCTTCTTCTCACACTTTTCAATTACCCTATTCCAAATCCCTTTAGACTTTTTTTTGGCTCCCAGAGGCATGCCTAAATATATGGTTGGTAGCTCACCTGCTCTACCACCCAAAATTGCTGCCAAATTGTCCACCTCTGCCACTTCATTTATAGGATAAATGAAGCTCTTTCCCCAGTTTATGTGTAAACCAGAAACTGCTTCAAATATGATGAAAATCACCCTTAGGAACAACATCTGATCCTTCTCTGCTTCGCAAAAGACTAGGGTGTCATTTGCATATTGCAGGTGAGTTATGTCCAGGTTGTTTGCTGCCTTGGTGCCAACCCGAAAACCTCTTATCCAATCTCTTTCCTTGGCCGTCTGAATCATGTTGCTAAGCAAGGTCTAGGGAGGGTATAGTGTACGCTAACCATACCACTACCTCGTTGAGATAGAGAGGTTGTTTCTGAAAGACCGTTGCCTCTAGTGCAACAGATCCAAGTACTAAGTACAAAATAGTGCATTAATCGAAACATAATAAACAATTGGTTTATATTTGAATACCTTTAAAAAATTTTGTGTAATCACGTTTTCATCTAGACCATAGCCCATCAGGTATGCTTTGTGTTTAGTCTACTTCTATTTGTCAATGGAAGGACTCTTTAAGTTATGGGTATTGAAAGATCATGGTGTTAAAGAATCTTGAAATGCATTTTTTTTTAATTATTATAGATGACCCTGGGTTTTTTCATGCCATACCAAACTATAAGTTTGAGGATGATGAAGAGCTATTTTGGTGCATACTTTTTGATTGTACAGGACATTCTTTTAGGACATCCAGAGGACCAATTCGATCTTGGCCTCGATGTTATAAGGATACTGTTCAGAGTGGAATCCTTGATTGCTTTCAGCTGTGGGGGTGAGGATGTGCTCGAATGGAACTCCAGTTACGAGACTTGGAAAAATTTACAAAGATAACATGATTTATTCTATTTTTCTTATTTACAAGCAAAAACGGCACCCATGGTTCAGGTAAGTTTTCCCATTGTGGTCTAAAACAATTTGAACAATTTTATGTGAATTACACACGTGAATACACCTCTAAGCTATAGCAAACAGACCTAGATATAAAATCTAAGTCCAAAACAAAGGAAAGGCGGGTGAACTAAAGCTCTCACTGTGTGCGTGGTCCAGGGAAGGGCCAGATCACAAGAGTCTATTATACACACCTCACCTTACATTTCTGCAAGGGACTATTTCCATAATTTAAATCCTTGACCTCCTGGTCATAAGGAGGCAACTTTACTTGAATAGAATATAAGTTCAACCAATAACAATCAAACTCAATTGAAAGTAAGACCCTAAACTCACCTGATCAATAATTCCAGTATTTCTTTATTTTTTGATAACCATGTTCTCTGGACTAGCTTAGGTGCACCTCTTACTAATTCCATGGATACATGTCACCTTCTACCAACAATAAGTACTGTGTAACTCTTCCACCAATGCTAGGACAGATGGGAAGACATCAATAATTTCAGTAATTTCTCGTACACAAAATCACAATAACTCTGAAAAATGATTTCTTTAATGTTAATAATTTTTTGTAAAAAAAAAAAAACAAACAGCAGCAGCAGTAAGAAAGACAAACCTTCGCAAATTTGATAAAACTTTTGGTTGGCTTCTTCTCCATTGCTAACAATAATTTGATTGAAAAGATTTTCCTTCTTTTGTATTTTGGGGCAGCTTTCTTCGCTTCTCATATTGAAAAAATTCGTCAATCGGAGCTTTATGTGAATGCTAGGGGTCTGATATTGTAGAGGGACTGCGCGGTTTGGAATGAGAGATGGGTCGGTTCGGCTTCTCTTCTCTAATTCAAGTTTTTGAAAAAATGGCAATTATTATCCCACTTCTAATTACTGCCTCCGTTTTTTTACTAGTTTTTATTTGTCATTATTTTTTTAATTGAATTTAATTTTTTATTTATCACTTTTAATATATCAAGAAAATAAAAAAATTATTTTATCCTTAATATCAATTATTGATTCTTTAAATTATTTTCAACATATATTACTCTAAACATCAATTAATATGAGTAATATGATAAAATAATCCTAACATAATTATTTTTTTAATGATGTATCATGTCTAAAAGTGACAAGTAAAAGAAAATGAAAGTATTTGATACAAAATAGCCCTTTTACAATTATTGGGTTAATGAGATTAACATTTAATGACTTAAAACTCTTGCATAGAATCAACAATAAGTGGTGCACTGTAAAAATCTATGTATACAATATTAGATTAACTAGTTTAGTCACATATGCCTCACACGTATAATTTTTAATTATTTAAAATTAGATATTTATTATGAAAATTTTTAATAAAATACAAAATTAAAAAAGTCATAACAAGCAATTTTGTAAAATAAATAAATCAAGTTTTAACTCTATATAAAGCAAAAACAACACACATCACAAATAGTAGTAACACATACTATACTAATATTTGGACAACTTTGCAAAAATCAAATTTGTAGATACAGATGTAAATGTAGATGTAGATTTATAGATTGTTTAAATCTTCTTAAAATCAGATTCAGTTAATTTAGAATTCTTAAACTAATGAAAAAAATATTAGTTGTCATTAATTTTGATAAATTCTAATAAGAAAAGGTTTTACCATAAATATATTTAATTAATTTTCAACTCTTAAATATTAGGAAAGATAGTGAAAGGATGATTGTCTAAAACAAAAACTTTTAATGAATGGTAAAAAGTTCAAACGATATTTTTAAGGCCCTTCACACTTTTAATATATTATAGATATAGATTATAGATTATAGATATAGATTATAGATATATATTATAGATTATAGATATAGATCATAGATTATTGATTATTGTAAGTCATATAATATTTTTTAAATTGCATTATATGACAATAGATTTTTTTAACAAAGCTTAATAATGTTTTTATTTTAAAAGAAACACATTAGAAAGGATTGATAACAAATCCTTGATTTTCTCCCTCGTTCCTTAAATAAAGGATTGATCACAAATCCTTAATCCTTAATTTTCTGTCTAATATTTTTGTACTTTTGTTTTCTCACCATGCATTCCCTTCAAATTCTCCATCTAACGACGTAACAAAAAAATAAAAAATAAAAAAATCTAATAGTTGTCTTTTCATAAATATCACTCATATACTTTCCTTAATTTTTTTTATATTTTCTTTTCTTTGATATTAATCCCCATTATTATTTAAGATTGCTTTCATCTCATAACCTTTTTTAAGATTATTGAAATTCACATTTTCTCAGTATTTTCATACACTGATATTTATTTTTTCCTTATTTCCTTGAAATATAAATTTATTCTTGAATCAAATTGTATACATTAGTCAACGTGAATTTCATGTTTTCATTCATAAAATTTTAATTTTTTTTTAGGAAATAACGAATTCAATAAATAACTTTTCATACACAGCTGATACAAAATCGTTGTTTGAAGTTTTATTGAAATCATGTATTATACTTTTTTTATGTGTATTTATTAATAAAACAAAACAACTTGATAAACAACTAATAATGCCGAAAGATATATCAATATTTATAAAATTCAGAACTTAGAAAATAAAAGTATACCTAAACTAGTTAGATTTAGCATATTTTAGACACAATCCATACATAAAACATGTTTGTATATATCCGTGATTTCTTAAAAATGAAAGAGCAAATCTGATAAACAATTTCCCATTCATGATTCATATCAGTTTGTATACAAATTTCTTACATACAGACATGTAAAAATAAAAAAATTAAAGATACATCTCTCTCTTTATATATACTAGTTTAGTGTACGTACATTACACGTGTATTTCATGTCAGATATAAAAGATTGCATATAAAAAAAGTACATTTTCTTATATTGCAATTGAAGTTGTAATATATGTAACATTATATTCATGATTTAAATGGCAAAAATGTTTGTTTCTTCTAATTTGAGTATATGTTGGTGGACCTGTATGCCACATTAATTAATTAACACCTCTTTTATAAATATAAACATACTAAAGATTGAACCAAATCTACCTTGAAGATTGCTCAATGCGGTGTTAAAATATTTCTAAAGTCCCTCAAAAAACACATCTTCAGAAAAGCAACTTTCTATCTAATCTCATAATCTTTTTATATGATTTTAAACTACATGTATTGAGATCACCGTTAATTAATATAAATATATAAAAGAACAATAAATTATCGAAAAATTACATTGCCTTTAGATAGAACGACTTTTTTTTAGGTTAATTTTCACGTAATATGTATACATTAGTTTATATGTAATTGTCATAGAGTATAATACATCGTTGTGAGTGTATATGCTTGTATTGCATCCTAAATTATATGTCCATCTTCTCTATCACTCATATTACACTATATCCCAAGACAGTGTCCACTTCTCTTACAACGAAACTGTTCAACCATATACATATACCACAAAAACTAAAATCAAATTTACTTTTTTGCCATTTACATTTCTAAAGGTTAAAAGGTTAATTTATCGTCATATGTTTCCTCAGTAAGTACTAACCAATTTCATATCTCAATAGGTACAAGCTTTACTAAGACATTTAGCTACTATAAATAAAATTAAGAACAAAAATGTAAGAGTTTTGATTTCAAGTTTTGCAAAAGCAAGGACGTGCCACCAAAGTTGTACAAATGCCTAAAGTATCATAGACCCAATAATAGGCAATGTAGAAAACTGTGTGCATTTCTAGATCATGTCGAACTTTTACGTAACAGTTTGAGGTTTGTATAAAGACAACAGTATAATCACTAAAGAAATGAAATAAAATAAAAATTCTCCATGAACAATATGAGATGACAAATCAAGAGCAGATAATAACAACTCCCTGAGTATGGAAAATTCACAGATTTTACAACATCAAAGCAAAGAAAAAACTTCTTATGAATACATGAGATGTATCATACCTTCTCTCGTAAAGAATCGAAAAGTGAATGAAAAGAATTACTTAACTTTTTAAGGCAATCTATATGGGTTTGCTCACACGTGCATGGGATAACCTCTGGTATTATCAGGATCATCTTTACACCATTATCCACATTTAACTTCACCCATTCTTAAGAAGCATCTCAAAAGAACTTGACTATGGATTGCTTGATGTAACTTTTAGACTTGTCCACATTTTTCTTTCCTAGCCAACAAATGAACTTTAGGGAACTGATTTTGTATAAAGAGTGTCCTGAAATGACACACTCAATGAATGATGAACATAAAAGACATTTTAATGTTGTTAAATCTAATAAACACATCTACTCTTTCAAATTTTTTAAATAAATTAGTATAAAACTTTGAGTACACAAGTATAATAAGTTAGAATAAAACTTTATAGTATATATATCAAATTTAAACAACATATTATGTAGTGATGAAAAAATTAAATAGTCTCTATATGTTTATCAAAATAATTTGTACATTTAGATTTTTGGATGAAGTACAAAATCATTGCAACATGAGTAGTTTCATATTTTTTTAGCAATAATACAAAAAATCAAAATTTCATAAAATTAGAATACATGGAAATTAAATAAATTTCGATGGTGAGTATTTGAAAATTCTAGACCAAACACCTTAGAAAACAGCCTGAAACTCTTCTTCCTTTTTTCGCAGCACTATGATAAAAACTTACGAAACAATTAGAACTAAAGAGTTGTCAAAAAAAGAATGAAATATTCTGTTTGAATGGACTAAAAAAGAATGAAGAACAAATAAATTGAGATGAAGTGAGTATTTTTTTCATCCTCCGAGACAATTAAAAAGGGGTGAATAACAAATATCGTGTATTGAATTGGTGCTTCCATATATATGGTTATCCAGAGAGCTATACATACTATAAGTAGAAAGCCAGATTGTAGATGAACATCGTTAGTAGTCTTGTAGACACCATAATAAGACAAGTACGAATCAAGAAAATTAATGTCATATACAAAGGCTTATCTGACGAATCGTGAAAAATTGAAATTGAAGAGTTGTCAAGAAAGAGATATTCTTTTCGGAACGGATTAAAAAAAGTAGGAAAGAAAGGCATTTGTAATGGAGGAGTTTATAACTTACGAAAGAATAAAAATGGAGAAGCAGCATATTCTCATTATTCATCATTATAACTTACAAAATCACGCACATCATGGTTGAAGTCTCGTTCAAGCAAAAGTTAGAAAAGAGTGCATATATTGAAGCCGATCTCTGAAAAGCTTCAAGTGGATTTAATGTTAATGCACATTTAAATTAGTATCCTTAATCAAATTCAATTGTAAAAATTTTCTTATTTGTACGTCATTGATACGATTCTTTGAAAATTAAATAGATCTTAACTATCATGTACCTGATTTAGGAAGAGATATTAAAAAAACAAAGAACAACTTAAAACCTAATTTTCAACCATTCTTCTTATATTCTTTGAACACTTCCTCCGCAAATTGCTTTTCTCACTTGCTATCTTCTCGAACCTAGAAAATAAAAAATATATAAAAGCAAAAGCATATAAGATATTTGAAAGAAAACTAATAGTTAAGACTTCAATAATTGTAATAAATATTGCGAGTAAAAACACGTGCGAAATCACGACAACAACCAATTATGCAACCTTTTTGTTGCTAATCGATAGGTGCTAATAGAATTTGAAGTAAAAATTTTGCGCTATGGACAAAACACGTTAGGGAATTTTTCTTTTCTCTATATATAAATAAAGAGTCCAAAATCTAAAAGGAACTCAAATTGCTAAAGAAATACGTAAAGTACTTAGAAAGATTAATTGGTAAGTTGTTGTTGTTATTATTATTATTATTATTATAAATACATCAACTCTCAAACTAAAGATCCTAAATAGTAGGAGTTTTGCAACAAAAATTCACGGATTACTATATTTTTTACATAGATTTTTTTCCTTTATTTACAATTTTACTAACCTGCTCCTTTACCTATTGCAATTTTACTTGCTCCTTTACCTATTGCACTTATTTTCAAAATCTTCTTAAAATCAAATTTAGTTGAGTTAGAATTTTTAAGCTAATGGAAAAAGTATTAGTTGTTATTAATTTTGATAAGTTTTCATAAAAAAAGGTTTTACCATTATTGTAAATATATTTAATTAATTTTCAACTCTAAAATATTAGAAAAAAAAATAGTGAAAAGACGATTTTGTTTAAAACAAAGACTTTTAATGAAGGGTAAAAAATTCAAATCACTTTTTTTAGGCCTTCACACTTTTAATATATACTAGTTTAATCGCACGTGCTTTGCACGTGTAATTTTTAATTATTTAAAATTAGACGATTTTATCTATAACGAAAATTTTTAAAGAAGTTTAAAAAGTTTAAATCACTTTTCAATGATCTTTCACACTAATATAATAATATAAACACAAATATTTTGTAGAAAAATAATAAATTTCCTTTTACTGCTTCCATGAACTTGAAACTTTCATCTATTAGTATTTCTATCTTCGAACAAAAATAGTCATTTGAAAGTTTTAAATTTTTGCCTTTTTCTGAATTTTTTTTTTCTATTTGTATTATAAAAATGTATTAATTCATTATCAAGAATGTATTAGACACTTGAACTCATAAATGTTACCTGAAAATTTTAATCTTTGTTGAACTTAAGAGTTATGGTGTGATCAAATCAATAAAATTTAAATGTAATTATAATTTGAAACTTAAAACCTTTAAAAATTTGGTACTTCTTATATTTTTCTTATTCTTAGAATCAATTTTAGCTAATTTAGAATTTATTGCCTTTAATTTTGATGACTTCTAATAAGGAAAAGTTTTAGTATAAATATTTAATTAATTTTTATTCTTAAATATTAAAAAATAGTGAAAGATGATTTTGTCTAAAGCAGAAACTTTTAATGAAGGACAAAAAGTTCAAAGAATATTTCTAGATCCTTCATATTTAGTATAGTATAGATATAGATATAGATTATTATTAATAATAATAACATTATTATTATTATTATTATTAAATAATAGAATAGATGTGTTTTTTCTAACGTAAATAGGTTATTTAAGTAATATTAATCAATTAATTATTAAATAAATTCTAATACTTACCAAACTCTTAAAGCTAAAGTAACAAACTGGTATAATAGCAAAAAAAAAAAAAAAAAAGTTAAACGAAATTTTGTAATAATTACTACACGTCCTTAACATTTAAATTTAAATTCTGTAACAAAATTGGTATATTAAAGTAAATAGAATTTAAGTAATACTACACAGTACTACTTTTCCTAATATTTGGAAAAAATTAAATGTCGTTTCAATGTCTTTAGAAGTCCTTGTTTATTTTACATCATAAGTTGATTTAGAACTATTACCATATTATTTAGGATTTATTAATTTTTAAATTATATTTTTTTCTTATCATATATTTTAGGAACCCTTACCATATGTTTTAAGATTGCTTAATTTTTAAATTATGTTTTTTTTATCATATATTTTAGGACTCCTTAATTATTTAATCCTCCTAATACTTGTTACCACATATTTTTAGGACTCCTTAAATTTTTATCATATTATAAAAATAATAATATAATAATTAGAGCAAAAAAGGTGAAAATTTTTTTTTGTCTAAAGCAGAAAGATTTTACTATAAATATATTTAATTAATTTTTAACTATTACATTAGAAAAAAATATTGAAATTTTGATGACTTCTAATAAAGAAAGTTTTAACCATAAATATATTTAATTAAATTTTAACCCTTAAATATTAGGAAATAAATAGCAAAAAGACAATTTTGTCAAAATGAGGACTTTTAATGAAGGGCAAAAAGTTCAAACAATATTTCTAAGACCTTCACACTTTTAATATATTATAAATATATATGTGTGTGTTGAATTCTAATTTTTTTAAAAAATTAAAAAAAGGAGTTGCTGATGTGGCATACCTCTAAGGCTATCATTGAGATTTATCCTTTTTATGGATTTTTTTTTTTATTTTTTCTCATTTTAAATTTTATATGTTGAGTTCAAAATATCACAACGGCCACCTCTATTGATGAGGTTTGATTAACATACGAAATTAATTATAGTAGTAATGAAAGAAAGTGAAACGGTTCTTACGTTTGAGTTACTTGAAAATAATAACTGCAATAGTTGGCACAACTATGATAATAATAAGGGGTAGTGGAGCTTTCTTATCATCATTCCCTGTTATTGAAGTTGTTTTTATCATCCCTCTCTGTTGGACCTGTTTTATTATCATTCCCTACAAAAAAAAGCTTAAAGTAAGTATAACCATCATGATTCTCGTCTTTAAGTTTAATTTATACTTAGTTATATACATGTCTTTAGATCAAATTGGAATATATTCTGTAATTCATCTGTAGGTGGCGGAACTAATTCGAAGGACACGTCGTTGAAGAAACGATAAGTTTCATAATGGAAATAATAACTAAGCCCTATAATTATTATCATAAACGCCAAGAAAATTTTCTGGACTATATAAGTGCTCATTTCAATTTCATGCAAATTTCAAGATTCAATACAATAGTATTTTGCTCGCTCTAAAATTGAACATTTTTACTTTCATTTTGCAATTGATCAAAAGGTTTGACACTTTATGTTTGAAAATGTTTTGTGTATGCAATAGAGTCAAGACAAATTAAAAGCTTTCGATTACACCAACAAGTATTTGATGACAGATAAAGTGTTCTTACAGAGGAAAAGGAGGTGAAAGAGATAAAAGACATTAAAGAAGAATTGATTTCACAATGGACGTGATCATAAAACGAGAGAAATAATTTTTTAGCCTTTTACAAATTTTTTTATTTTATGTGTTTTCTATAAGATTTTTTTTTTTACACATAAGAGATGTTTAATTTTACTTCTCTTGTTGCACATGTACATAATACATTGTAAGAGGACAAGTGTAATGCCCCGCACTTTCCTAAGCTAGAAAACGAACCGTTGTTCGTATATGTGAAAACCTCAATTTTGTAAGTCATATTTGGGCACCTAAATTACCAAGAGTACCCTAGTTATAAGAGAGCTTATGATGTGTTAAGTGTGATTATATGAGTAACTTAAGGTAGTACAAGCTAAGAGTTTCGAAATCCATCAAGTTTTAGTGTTTGAATTCGCAAGGGTCATCTTTGAATGAGCATAACTTGATAAATATGTGGTATTTCTGCATATTTCTACCCACAAAATTATAAAGAATAGAATTAGCTTTCCAACGATAACAATTTCACCAAAATTCGACACCCGAGCTAGGAGTTATGGCTTTGCAAAGTAGAGTGTGTTGCCTAACCAATCGCACATGGCCACTGGAAAGCATATGCGGCGCCTATGTAAATATAGGCAATATCATATGCGGCGCCTATGTAAATATAGGCGATATCATATGCGGTGCCTATGTAAATATAGGCGATATCATATGCGGCGCCTATGTAAATATATGCGATATCATATGCGACGCATATCTTATGGTTTCAAGTGACTTAAACACTCCGTTTTTGGGTTATTTTGAGGGCAATTAAGTCTTTTGGCACTCCTTACACACCCCTAAACTTAACCTTACGAATTTAATAGATTCTAAACACATCATAACCCTATTATCAGTCTAAGTTCATTATCCAAGAGTACTAAAGGAGAAAAACAACTAGAGTTACACAATCAACATTGAGGGTCCAATCTTTCAACGAATCCGTTACCATAAAGGTATGTGGGGTTATGAACAAGAACACCCTTTCGTTCTTGTGCCCAAAGTTTGCATTATTTTACAAAGATACATGATTTTTACATGTTTTATCATGAATTTGAAGTGATAAATCTTATCCAATGTTGTTGTTCAAGATGCTATGATTATTTTGAATCTTTAGAAAATAAACTCCATGAGTTTGAGATTATTGTTATGATTAAAGGCTGAAATTTTTCAGATTTTTGTATAAATTATGCATGCTTGTGATATAAAGCATAAATGTTGAAATGTTTTGATTAAGTATCGCTATAAGGGTCATTAACCCACATTGAGATTGTTGTTTTGAGAATTTATGTGCGACATGCACCCATGTTTAGACTATTTTTAATGAAGTATAGAAAGATTTGACCTTTTGGTCACAACAGAGTTAAAAGTTCACTTTATGAAACGAGTTACAAATTTTATCATTTATTTAACTTAAGAAATATGAGATTACCCTTAAAGTGAATTTTTCTTGAGATTTTTTAGCATAGTATTGGGAGTAGTATTTAGCACCGAGTTGGGTATGTTACTACGGTTTCATATCCCAGAACTACGTGCCACCGTAGGTTGAGACATTGACTTCCACTATATGTGGAAAATTGAGATAGTGATCACTGAGATGAGATTTTTCTACACCGATGGCAAGGGTAGGACAGCCCTAACCTTACGGGGGCAAGTTGTGGGACATCATGGGTGCTCACATGGTGTATATGTCGGTTAGAAGAACCTCCCAAAGAGTCATCCCTTATTCTTAGATTGATTTTACTGATTTAAAAGAGATTTGAAATACAAATTTATGATGTATTCAATATTCCAGATTTCACTAAGATTGCTTGATGATAGAATAAGAAAAAAATCTTAATATTTGGATTAAGTGTAATAGCTCATGATTTTCAGATTGGCATGTTTTCCCATTCATTGTGTATGATTTCAGATTTTAGATTTCTTTCAAGCTTTATGAGCCATTTACAAATGTCTTGCATGATTTGGAAAGAAAACTTATGACATGATCATTAAATATATATATATATATATATATATATATATATATATATATATATATATATGCATATAAATATGTTTATTTCATGCACCCCCATGTACTCGGTACATATTCCATGGTACTGACCCACATGTTCGCATGTGGGCTACATTTTTCCTATAATATAGGTTCAGGT
>NC_061122.1:144410363-144620860 GCF_002878395.1 Capsicum annuum | reverse complement strand
TCAGGTGCTCATTCCTAGGTTTGACCGTGATTATCCGAGCACGTTGAGTTACACCCTCTGAAGTGGTGAGTCCTCATGGTCCGAGGACTAGTTATTCAGATTTCCTCATTTAATTTGAGTCGTTCAGTTTATTTCCTGAGTTCGGGTCAGTTGGGGTTTGTCCTAATGGCTCATGGATATACAGTTTAGTAGAGGCTTGTCAGACTAGATGGATAGATTGATCAGATTTGTCAGAGATGTCGTATTTTGTTACTTTCCGTATTTCATTCGTATTGCTGTATGATATTATAGAGGATATTTAGATGTTTTGATTATGATGACTTTGATTATAAGTGTTAAATGGTAGAAAAATGGCTAAAAGGGTTAGCTTGGGGCTACTTGTAGCCTTAAGAACCATGTGACGCCTTGAGACCCGTTTTTGGGGCGTTACAAACTTGGTATCAGAGCCTAAGGTTATTAGAGTCCTAGGGAGTCTGACAAGCCGCATTAAGTAGAGTCTTAATCATCGGTGTGTAGCGCGCCACATCTATGAGCAAGAGGTTATGAAATGTTTTAGAAAAAAAAGGGTTGTTTTACTCTTTCAGAAGTCTATCGTGCTTACAGTTGTTCCCTTTTAGCTATTAATTCGTGCTCTCTTCTTTCAGAATATGCCTCCTCGCCGAGCTAAAAGAAATAACGTGGGTCAGCAACCTCAGCCTGCTGATCCCCTGAATGAGAATGTATCCCACGCTGAATTCAGGGCAGCCTTTCAGGCACTTGCCCAAGCTGTTACCGCCAATGTTCAGACCAACCAGGCCCCGGCTCCATAACAACAGGGAGGTGACTTAGCTGCTACAAGAATTCATGACTTTATGTAGATGAATCTGCCAGAGTTTTATGGGTCCAAGGTAGGTGAGGATCCTCAGTTGTATCTGGAGAAGATAAAGAAGATCACACAGGTAATGCACGTGTTTGAGATGGAGAGTGTTGAGTTAGCATCCTACAGATTAAAAGGCCTTGCGTATGACTGGGTGGTTGCATGGAGAAAGGGTAGAGTAGAGAGTGCCGCTCCTATGACTTGGCAGGAGTTCTAGGATGCATTCCTGGATAAATTCTTTTCGCTAGATTTGAGAGAGGCAAAAGTAGAGGAGTTCATGAACTTACGGCAAGACTCCATGACTGTTAAGGAGTATTGCTTGAAGTTCAATCAGTTAGCAAAATATGCCCTAAATCTGATAGCCGACAACCGAGCCAGTATGGGTAAGTTCTTGACAGGGGTGTCAAGCTATGTGGTTAAGGAGTGTAGATCAGCTTTGCTTAGTAGTGAGATGAATCTTTCCAGACTGATGACCCATGCCCAAGAAATCGAATCAGATAAGATAAAGGAGAGGGATAGAGTAAGGGGGAATAAGAGAGCCAGATCCGAGCAACTTACTTATGGTCAGAACAGATCGCAAGGAGGGAATCGCCCTCAGTTTCAGAGCCGCTCATCTATGCCAGCACCATCGTCAGCTAGTGCTCAAGCACTTAGAGGTAGGCAAGAACGGGGAAACAGGTCCTCAATGTTCAGATCTTAGAATACTGTGAGTAACCGGCCTAACCGGCCTAACCGTCCACCATACACCAGGTGTGGTAGGGATCACGGGGGTAAGTGTTTGTGGGGTCAAAAGGGCTGCTATGGATGTGCCCAGGAGGGCCACGATTTTAGAGATTGTCCTCATACCAAATAGGGGAACCGTGATGTTCGCCCCCAGGCTCAGATTGCTAGTGCTCCAGCTCCTGTAGCTCGTCCAGCTCCTACTCATAGTGCTTCTTCCAGCACTGCTGGCGGTCAGCGCCAGAACAGATTCTATGCTTTGCCTTCCCGTCAGGAGCAGGAGGACTCCCCCGATGTTGTTACTGGTATGCTTTATGTGTTTCAGTTTGATGTTTATGCATTGTTGGACCCTGGGTCTAGTTTTTCATACGTGACACCTCTGGTTGCTGTGAATTTTGAAGTGAGTCCCGAGATTGTCTCTGAGCCCATCCTAGTTTCTACCCCTGTGGGTGAGTCCATTGTTGCCCGAAAAGTGTACAAAAAGTATCCTTTTTCTATTCTTCATAGAGTTATGTTTGCTGATCTGATAGAGTTAGATATGGTAGATTTTGATGTTATTCTGGGTATGGACTGGCTTCACTCTTTTTATGCATCCATAGACTGTCGTACTCGTGTAGTCAAGTTTTAGTTCCGTGGTGAGTCTGTTATCGAATGGTCAGGTAATTCCTCATCTCCCAAGAGTCATTTTATCTTATATCTCATGGCTAGAAAGCTTATTTCCAAAGGGTGCATTTATCACCTAGTCAGAGTTAAAGACACTAAGTTTGAGACTCTAACTCTCCAGTCAGTTGACGTTATTAACGAGTTTCCTAATGTCTTTCCAGAAGATCTTCCAGGGGTACCTCCCGATAAAGAGATAGAATTCGGGATTGATCTTCTTCCCGATACTCATCCTATTTCCATTCTTCCATATCGTATGGCACCCGCAGAACTTAAGGAGTTGAAAGAGAAACTCAAAGATCTCTTAGATAAAAGTTTTATAAGACCAAGTGTGTCTCCTTGGGGTGCACCTATCTTATTCGTGCGAAAGGAAAATGGCTTTTTACGCATGTGCATTGACTATCGCCAGCTTAACAAAGTCACTATCAAAAACAAGTATCCCCTTCCAAGAATAGATGATTTTTTTGATCAATTGCAAGGTGCAAGTTACTTCTCAAAGATAGACCTTCGCTCTGGCTATCATCAACTCAGAGTTAGGAAATGTGATATCCCGAAGACAACCTTCCAAACACGTTATGGTCATTTTAAGTTTCTTGTTATGTCCTTCGGGCTAACTAATGCCCCAACAGCTTTTATGGACCTCATGAATCAAGTGTTCAGGCCATGTCTTGATATATTTGTCATAGTGTTTATAGATGACATTCTGGTATACTCCCGTAGTGAGAATGAACATACAGATCATCTCCGAATCGTATTGCAAACCCTTAGAAATCATCACTTGTTTGCCAAATTTAGCAAGTGTGAATTTTGGCTAAGGTCAGTTTTTTTTTTAGGTCATATTATTTCTTCCAAAGGTGTTAAAGTTGATCCCCAGAAAATAAAAGCTGTTAGAAACTAGCCTAGACTTGTCTCTCCATTCGACATTGGAAGTTTCTTGGGTCTGGCTGGCTATTACCGTCGTTTTGTTGAAGGTTTCTCCTCTATAACACTCCTATGACTCGGTTGACCCAAAAGAAAGTGAAGTTCTTGTGGTCCGATTCTTGTGAGAATAGTTTTCGGGAGTTAAAGATTCGACTCACTATAGCCCCTATTTTGACTCTGGCTGATGGCGTTGATGGTTTTGTGGTATATTGTGATACTTCTAGAGTTGGTTTGGATTGTGTACTGATGCAGAGAGGTAAGGTTATAGCCTATGCCTCTAGACAGCTGAAACCCCATGAGAAGAATTACCTCACCCATGATCTTGAGTTAGCTACTATTGTGTTTGCTCTGAAAATCTGGAGACACTACTTGTATGGTGTTCATGTTAATTTTTTCACTGATCATAAGAGTCTGCAGTATGTTTTTACCCAGAGAGTGTTGAATCTTAGGCAGAGAAGGTGGTTAGTATGATATGAGTGTGTTGTATCACCCGAGAAAGGCCAATGTAGTGGCGGATGCGCTTAGCAGGATGTCTATGGGTAGTGCTTCACATATTAGAGAGGGTAAGAAGGAGTTGGCTTATGATGTGCATCGGTTGGCTAGGTTGGGATTTAGGTTGCTTGACTCCGCTGAAGGGAGTATGTTAGTACAGAGTAGCTCCAAATCCTCCTTGGTTTCAGAAGTAAAGGAGAAGAAAAATTTATATGCTAGTTTGGTCAGACTGAAAGAATCAGTCAAGGACCAAAAGGTGGAGGTTTTCTCCCAAGGGGGGGATGGTGTGTTGAGATTGTAGGATAGATTATGTGTTTCGGATGCCGAGGATCTGAGAAAGAGAATTATGGCTGAAGCACACAATGCGCGATATTCTATTCATCCTAGTGCCACCAAGATGTACCGCGACTTGTGGGAAATCTATTGGTGGAGTGGCATGAAGAAGGATATAGCAACATTTATGGCTAAATGTGCGACGTGCCAACAGGTTAAGGTAGAACACCAAAGATTTGGTGGTATGATGCAGGAGTTCGATATTCCCACTTGGAAGTGGGAAGAGATAAACATGGATTTTGTGACTGGTTTACCTCCTTCCCGACACCATCATGATTCCATTTGGGTTGTTGTGGATAGATTGACTAAGTCTGCACACTTTTTGCCTGTGCATACTTCTTATACTACTGAGGATTACGCTAGATTATACATCCGGGAATTAGTCAGAATGCATGGAGTTCCCTTGTCCATCATTTCAGATAGGGGTACTCAGTTTACTTCGTAGTTTTGGAGAGCTTTTAAAAAGGATCTTGGTACCCAAGTGCATTTGAGTTCTGCTTTCCATCCGCAGACAGATGGTCAGGCTGAGAGGACCATCCAGACCTTAGAGGATATGTTGAGAGCGTGTGCTCTTAACTTTAAGGGGAGTTAGGATAAGCATTTACCGTTGATATAGTTTGCTTACAATAACAGTTTTTACTCTAGCATTGGCATGGCTCTATTTGAGGCTTTATATGAGAGGAAATGTAGGTCACCCATAGGTTGGTTGAAGTGGGTGAAGCGGCCGTGAGTGGTCCTGATTTGGTCTTTGAAGCTATGGAAAAAGTCAAAGTGATTAGAGAAAGATTAAAAACCACACAGAGTCGTCAGAAGTCGTATGCTGATGTGAGGAGAAGAGACCTTAAATTTAAAGTTGGTGACTTGGTGTATTTGAAGATTTCACCCATGAAGGGAGTGAAGAGATTCAGAAAGAAGGGGAAACTTAGTCCCCATTATGTTGTCCCCTACAAAGTTCTTAGCCGTGTTGGTAAGGTAGCGTATGAGGTTGAGTTTCCTTTAGAGTTATCTTTCGTTCACTCTGTCTTCCATGTATCCATGCTTAGGAAACACGTTGGTGATTGTGTTGTTGTAGATCGTTCAGAAAACCCTGATGTGCAAGATAATCTTTCTTTTGAGGAAGTACCTATTGAGATTTTAGATCACCAAGTCCGAAGACTAAGGAACAAAGAAGTTCCCTTGGTCAAGGTGTTATGGCGAAACCAATCCGTTGAGGGTGCAACATGGGAAGCTGAGGTGGATATGCGATCCAAGTACACGCACCTATTTTCCATTAGCTTCGATCAAGCCGAAAGTACTATTCTTCTTTAAATCATTCCTTTTCTATACAGAATTGTAGTAGTTCAGCAGTTATTTTATACTATTCAACTATGATTTCATGAGTGATGCACCTCTTGTTGTGTCCGAAATATATAATAAAATAGAGGCAAGATTAGCAGGTTGCTTCAGCTGTGTACCCTTCATTTTCTCTTTACTCTTAGTATACCCAGCGTCATTCGAGGACGAATGTCCCCAAGGGGGAGATATTGTAATGCCCCGCACTTTCCTAAGCTAGAAAATGAACCGTTGTTCGTATATGTGAAAACCCCAATTTTGTAAGCCATATTTGGGCACCTAAATTACCTAGAGTACCCTTGTTATAAGAGAGTTTATGATGTGTTAAGTGTGGTTATATGAGTCACTTAAGGTAGTACAAGTTAAGAGTTTTGAAATCCATCAAGTTTTAGTGTTTAAATTCGCAAGGGTCATCTTTGAATGAGCATAACTTGATAAATATGTGGTATTTCTATATATTTCTACCCACAAAATTATAGATAATTGAATTAGCTTTCCAAAGATACCAATTTCACCAAAATACAACACCCGAGCTAGGAGTTATGGCTTTGCGAAGTAGAGTGCGTCGCCTAACCAATCGCACATGGCCACTGAAAAGCATATGCGGCGCCTATGTAAATATAGACGATATCATATGCGGTGCCCATGTAAATATAGGCGATATCATATGCAGCGCCTATGTAAATATATGCGATATTATATGCGACGCATATCTTATGGTTTCAAGTGGCTTAAACACTCCGTTTTTGGGTTATTTTGAGGGCAATTAAGTCTTTTGGCACTCCTTACACACCCCTAAACATAACCTTACGAATTTAATAGATTCTAAACACCTCATAACCCTATTATCAGTCTAAGTTCATCATCCAAGAGCACTAAAGGAGAAAAACAACTAGGGTTACACAATCAACATTGAGGGTCCAATCTTTCAATGAATCCGTTACCATAAAGGTATGTGGGGTTATGAACAAGAACACCCTTTCGTTCTTGTGCCCAAAGTTTGCATTATTTTATAAAGATACATGATTTTTACATGTTTTATCATGAGTTTGAAGTGATAAATCTTATCCAATGTTGTTATTCAAGATACTATGATTATTTTGAATCTTTAGAAAATAAACTCCATGAGTTTGAGATTATTGTTATGATTAAAGGCTGAAATTTTTCAGATTTTTGTATAAATTATGCATGCTTGTGATATAAAGCATAAATGCAGAAATGTTTTGATTAAGTATCACTATAAGGGTCATTAACCCACATTGAGATTGTTGTTTTGAGAATTTATGTGCGACATGCACCCATGTTTAGACTATTTTTAATGAAGTATAGAAAGATTTGACCTTTTGGCCACAACAGAGTTAAAAATCCACTTTATGAAACGAGTTACAGATTTTATCATTTATTTAACTTAAGAAATATGAGATTACCCTTAAAGTGAATTTTTGTTGAGATGTTTTAGCATAGTATTGGGAGTAGTATTTAGCACCGAGTTGGGTATGTTACTACGGTTTCATATCCCAGAACTACGTGCCACCGTAGGTTGAGACATTGACTTCCACTATATGTGGAAAATTGAGATAGTGATCACTGAGATGAGATTATTCTACACCGATGGTAAGGGTAGGACAGCCCTAACCTTACGGGGGCAAGTTGTGGGACATCATGGGTGCTCACATGGTGTACATGTCGGTTAGAAGAACCTCCCAAAGAGTCATCCCTTATTCTTAGATTGATTTTACTGATTTAAAAGAGATTTGAAATACAGATTTATGATGTATTCAATATTCCAGATTTCACTAAGATTGCTTGATGAGAGAATAAGAAAAGAATCTTAATATTTGGATTACGTGTAATAGCTCATGATTTCCAGATTGGCATGTTTTACCATTCATTGTGTATGATTTTAGATTTTATATTTCTTTCAAGCTTTATGAGCCATTTACAAATGTCCTGCATGATTTGGAAAGAAAACTTATGACATGATCGTTAAATATATATATATATATATATATATTTATATATATATGCATATAAATATGTTTATTTCATGCACCACCCCCATGTACTTGGTACATATTCCATGGTACTGACCCACATGTTAGCATGTGGGCTACATTTTCCCTATAATGTAGGTTCAGGTGCTCATTTCCAGGTTTGACCGTGATTATCCGAGCACGTTGATCTACGTCCTTTGCAGTGATGAGTCCTCATGCTCCGATGACTAGTTATTCAGATTTTCTAATTTACTTTAAGTCGTTTAGTTTATTTCCTGAGTTCGGATCAGTTGGGGTTTGTCCCAATGGCTCATGGATATATAGTTTAGTAGAGGCTTGTCAGAATAGATGGATAGATTGATCAGATTTGTCAGAGATGTCGTATTTTGTTACTTTTCGTATTCATTCGTATTGCAGTATGATATTATAGAGGATGTCTAGATGTTTTGATTATGATGACTTTGATTATAAGTGTTGAATGGTAGAAAAATGGCTAAAAGGGTTAGCTTGGAGCTACTTGTAGCCTTAAGCATCGTGTGACGCCCCGGGGCACATTTTTGGGGCGTTACAACAAGAACTCTTTTTTCTTTTAAATTTCACCCAGTGTTCGATATCTATATTGGAGCTCCGACTAATTCAGATCTGTACTGCAGGGCCCATTCTGGGGTGACCTTTCCAATAAGATTTTCTCCATACCTAGAACTCGAACCCGAGACCTCTGATTAGGGATGAAGTAGTCCTATCACTACACCACAACTCATGTTGGTAAGAACTCTTATTTCCTTTATCATTATAAAGGGAAAAATTAGAAAATTACGGTTGATAAATTTGAGAGAAAAGGCAAGAGTGGAAAATTTATTGATTAGCAAAGAATTTTAAAATGGACAACAAAGAAAAGCGTTGGAAAAAAGTAGGGATTTTTTTTCCTTTTTCATTTCATTCATATTTCTTTTCTATTTAAGTTTCTTTGGGTTATGAGTAAATTATGATATTTTTGCCTTTTTCTTTATTTAATATCTAAGTTATTTCCATTCAAGATTTATGTATCAAAATTTTAAAAATGTAAAATGAATCGACGGCAATTGCTTCCTCTTAACAAATAATAAGGAAATTGTTATGAATGTATTTACATTATAGTGAATGTCTATCAAGAATATAAATAAGATTTATCAAGATCTATTTGATATCTATCAAGATATTAAGTATCTATCTCTTAAAGAGTAACTAAGAGTATTTTCCCCTATAAATAGGGGGGGTTTGTTCATTGTATCCTCAAGGATCCCAAAAGATCACTCAAAAGAAATAACAATTACTGTCTCTTCTCTTTCTATTCTTCTTCTTTGTTTTATGTTTCATAACACGTTATCAGAACGATGCTCTAATCAATTGAGGTGAGCTTATAGATCTAAATTTGATTTCAAGGTTAGTAATTCCTTATGTTATTTGTATTTTTGCTACTAATGATATAATTACTGTTGGATTTGAGGAAAAATAATTGATTTAGAACCACTTATCCTTTAATTTTGTTCATGAAGAACAATATTGTTAAAAGATATGATGATGAATTCAAATTTCATCTCATTAAGAGGGTAAGACATTGGATTAAAAAGTTTCAATGCACCACGATGATAAAATATTAGGTTCAAGTTCCATCGATTTATGCCTAAGACACCTTTATATCGATAAGACGTTGAGTTTGAATCTCAATGCACCATATTGATGATATTATAATGGCTACGACAAAATAATATATTTTAGATGAAAAGACATGAAATTTTTATATTGAATATGCTCTATTTCAAGAAGTGAATGTGGTAGCAATATATGATAAGTCCAAAAGATGAAAATTTATTCCATTCTTGAAGTGAATGTGGTAGCAAAATAGAGAAATTCTCTCTATCATATTTATGCCTTGATTTACTCCTGAAGTAGCACTATCATGAAAAAAGTTATAAGCTATCAAAATTTGATAGACGTAAGGCACAATTATATTTCATTCCTGGGAATGAGGATTTCGATTGTTTCAATACAAATGTGTACTTGATTGTGATGGTATCACAACTCATCTCCAAAAGAAGCAGAGTAACTGAGAAGAGTTAATTTGAAATCTACTTTTGAAGTAGTAAATCTGAAATTTATTCATGTAATAGTAAATCTAAAATTTACTAAAGCAAAAAGGCACATGTCATGGTAAACTTGGAGTTTACTAGTATAAAATTTCATAAATTGATTTGAAAGATTACTACATTCCAAAAATGTGCATATTGAGTATTAGAAATACGTTGAAGAAATAGAAGATTCTTCAAGAATTGTTTATGTTGCTTGTTCTCATAATAAGTTAGTTGGACCAACTAATTTTGGGATTGGATCCCTTAAAATCTGAAAAGTATAAAAGATAAATATGGGCCCGTTCACCAGTCATGTGATTTGTTGAAAAAAAATGCATCAATAGGATGATCACATGTTCATTTATTGTCATCCTGCAGTTTGACATTCATAAAGTTGCTTGCTCAATAAAATTGAGTCAAGAGCATAACTTTCAGAAAGTATAATCAAGATAATTCATCTTGATGATGATGGTTTAGCATTGAACGCCTTCGATAAATAGCTGAACTATTGCTAATGAGAATAAAAGCTTATGGGTTGGTTTGAAAAATTATATACAAAAGTACTTGTATACATCAAACCAATTAATTGTGATTAATTCCCCCTCAAAGTTGGTTCTGAGTCAGGAACCAACAATTTTATCTAATAGTTTTGATGTGCGATATATGATTAATGAATATACCATGATGCACAAAGATGAATTCCTCAAAGAAGAAGGAGGATGTACGTTAGTTTTCCTAACATAAGGGGGAGATTATAAAAAGCTATGAAATATGTTAGGAATTATCATCAGATCCTCATTCAAAAGATAATTCAAGTCAAATTCGAAATCATCTCATACTTAAGCTGCAAGTGCTCTTATTTTGTGTCCCTAAAGGACAAAACCTATGCATGCATGAAGCGAGGTAGACCAATTGATTCCAAATAAAATAATCCTTGAAAATAATAAGGAGAAAATAATCACAATAAGAAGGCAATGTGCTCTTGAAGAGGCTACGACATAACACTTCATGAAACCTTATGAGAGATTTAGGTATCTGAAAATATTGAAGTGCTGAGATCTCAAAATATTATGTCACACTGTGAACTGATACGGAATGATATATCATCAATATTTTTGATACAATATTGGTGCAATATTGTAAAAGATTACGAGGATCCAAATTCTACGTTTATTTAAGTATGCTGCCGTAGAAACATTTATTAAGTGACATGAAAGGATGCATCTTGGTAAGCATAAAACTTATTTGATTTGTAGTTCAGACACTTGAAAATGTCGCACATGATATGTTGAATATTGTCGCTTGACAAAATTTATATCAAAACTGTTTAAGGATTCAAAATGTTTGAGCATATAAAAGTTCTGGGAAATTTATTTATAATTCTTATATTGTATAAGATTATAGCTTGAAAATTATTGGAACTCTTGGAGAGTTTTCAAAAGTAATAGATTATTTGTTAAAAATAAGAAACATACCGAATTGGATTGGTCCTGAAGTACCATATCTTAGCGCAGTTGATGCACTAATGTATCTTGCAAATACTACAAGGACTGATATAACCTTTTTATGGTTAATTTGTAAGCAAGGTATATTTTTGCTCCTATTAAGAGACTGAAATGGGATAAAAGACATGAGCTCATTTTATTCTAAAGCTTGTAGTCTCAATCTTGCTAATTATGCTGATACTGGGTATTTATTTAATCCGTATAAATCTCAGTCTCAAACATGTAATGTGTTCATATATAGAGATACTACCATATCATGGAGATATGCAAAGCAGTCTATCGTATCCACCTCATTGAACCATACTGAGATAATAGCTATTCATGAAGCAAGCCGAAATATGTATGGTTGAGGTTTATGATACATCTCATTTGAGAAAAATGTGGTTTGAAATGTGACAATGTACCCATAATCTTATACAGAGATAATGCACTATGCATAGCACATCTTAATGGAGGATTCATAAAAGGAGATAAAACGACACATATTTCATCAAAACTTTTCTATACAAATGAGCTACAAAAGAATGTTGATATTAATGTGCAACTGATTCATTCAAGTGATAATGTGATTGATTTATTCACCAAGTCTTTTCCAACTACAACTTTCAAGAAGATGATGCACAAAATTAAAATGCAAAGGCTCAAGGATGTTCTCATTAGGGGAAATTAATACACGTTGTACTTTTTTTCCCTTACTAGGTTTTGTCCCACTGGGTTTTCCATATAAAGTTTTTAATGAGGCAGCTTATATGCGTATTGTTAGAGATGTGTACTCTTTTTCCTTCACTAGATTTTTTTTCCCGCTAGATTTGTTCTAGTAAGATTTTAATGAGACACATTATCTATCAACTAAGCATTCAAGGGGGAGTGTTATGAATGTATTTACATTATAGTGAATGTCTATCAAGAATATAGAAAAGAGCTATTAAGATCTATTTGATATCTATCAAGATATGAAGTATCTATCTTTCAAAGAAAATCTAGGAGTATTTTCCCCTATAAATAGAGGGGTTTTTGTTCATTGTATCCTCAAATATCCCTCAAGAGAAATAACAATTACTCTCGCTTCTCTCTTTATTCTTCTTCTTTGTTTTATATTTCATAACAGTAATGACCTTTTCCACGAACTATCCTGTATTTAATTTATTGTTTGTTTATTACTCACTAGTAAATTTGACTGTGCGAAATGATGGATTCATAAAATTATTTTCTTATGATATTTAAAAATTTACTTTCGTTCTTCCAAATAAATTAACTTCATCAAAAAAAGGAAGTGATTCCTCCTTAGTGTGGTTGGATGGTTGTTACCTGTTATTTTTATTGTATTATGTTTTTAGTTTTAAGTATAGTATTTGTTTTATTGTCACTTAAATTTTATTGTATTGTTAAATATGATTGTTAGGTAATGAAGAGAAATCTCATTTTATATAACAATTGATTTGGTTTGAGCGCATCGTTACCTCATATTTCTTTCTTATTCTATCTTTAGTTGATATTTAATAATCTTATTTTAGCATTTATTCTACCTTTTTATAGTAGTTATAATAACGAAAAATGATACAATATCGATTAAATATTGCATTCATTAATCAGTGTCATACAGCATAACACAATACATTATAAATAAGTACATAACAACCATCCAAATAGTGTTTTATAAATTAGCACCATCTGCCGCACAAAAAAATATCAATTAAGTGATATAGAATTATTCCCACAAGAAAATTTACAATGCAAGAAACTTGAAGGAGTACTAACGTCCAGGATATGAAAATATTCAGAAGGTATGATAGTTGAGGCAGGTACCAAATGTACATTAAGATGATCCCAAGGATGCATATAATATATGCAACTGTTGCAAGCAACATTATCTGGACGTGGCTGCAAAATGATTTTATTTTCATTAGTGTTAATCATCAACCGTTTAAACCTTTATAAGAATTAATTCCTTGAAGAAATTCAATCTTGAAGCCATGTTTCTTTCCAACTTCTTTCTATTGATATATATATATATATATATATATATATATAAACTGGTTTGATGTTAGAGGTCAATTCAATACATTTATGACTTTTGAATTTTTTTCTTTAATGCATCATTAACATATGCAAATAAAGAAGGCCATTCAATTAGATATTTACTACGGTTATTTAATGGGGTTAAATGAGAAGTAACCTAAGGATATTAAATCTGAAAAAATAATGAATAGTTACTTTTTTATCCTAATAAATGAATTAAACAACTTAAAAATCTGAGGAGAAAAGATAAATAGCCATACTCAAATATTAGAGTGCCACATCACCATTGTTATATTCAGACAGAACTCTGCATTGCCAATACTCTTGTCATATTTCCGCCATAACTCTTATGACAATAGCTTGAGGACTCTAAGCACGTGTAACCTTAAAACACATATCTTACTTGGTTCATCAAGAATTTCTTATATTTCCATTCACTTACAGTGGAAAAGCAACAGAAAGAGAAGAATAATTGTCTGATGCATAGAATCATTTTTTATTTCATTTATATCTACAGAGGCAAAGAGATATTAAACAACCACATGAGAATTAATAAAACAACTCCAGGACAGCTCACATTCCAAGATGTTTTTCTTGTTCATCTCATTCAAACAACAACATCTAGAACTTGGTATTTATGGTCCTTATAAGCAAGATTACTTGAACAAGAGTACTAAGCCACATTACTCAAAAATCAGGAAGATGTGCAAGTACTTTATGTTGAATCATGATCACAAATAGATCCATGAGCAAACAAAGCACATGACAGATTCACCAAGGGCACAAATAGTTGCTTCAACTTATTTAATCTCAATTGCTCCAAATTCTTCTTTCATGAATGAAATAATACGTTCTTCCCTAAGATATTAGTACAAATCTACATCTCCCTTCAAAGGGATGAAAGACACTACCACATATTTTTTCTATCTCATACCATCCAGATACGCTGAAGGAATTAATCTTTACTTATCTTTAGAAGTTTAGATACATTGGTATACGCACACCGTTTGCAAAATAATATATAATGTACAAATGTTATATGTTTAACAATTATGAGTGTATGTAGAGGAAGAGGTGAAATTGAGAAAATTTACCATGGAAAGATCACTTGGTGAGGATCCAAACTGCATAGACTATACCAGGTAGCCATCCAAAGAGAGCCAGCAAAATACAGATCCAGAACTCCACCTGTTTTGTTTTTCCAACACAAAAACATACACGTACATGTACTTAATAACGCTTACAAGGAAAGGAAGTACAAAATTTTCAGAAATTATTTTCTGAATCACCAATTAAAGGAAGCGGATGGAGAGGTGAAATTGAGAAAATTTACATATACCACGAAGTCATAATGACCATGCAATAAGATAGTGAGAAGCAAGATTCAGGATAAGTAAACATCCTTTTATCATATAATATAAACATAAAAACATCTTTTTTAACAACTCAATTCTTTCTGGGGATTCCAAGCTTGCCATGAAAGTCGTTCTCCAAAAGGAGAATACCATCACATAATTTGACCGTTGGTTCCCATCCGAGTAGTGTTTTTGCCTTGGCGATGTCTATCTTTCTTTCACGAGGATCGTCTGGTGTATTTTCTACCATGATAATCTGCACATCTGGATTGATAAATTGCAAAACAATTATTGTAGTTAGAGGCTGATTCAAGATTTTAACTTGCTAGGTTCAGCCTTTAAGGTTCTTAACATTGAACTCATTATATCTTTAAAATCACATGTTTTCACAGACACACACACACTATAATTTTTTTTTATTTCCCTTCCAATATTTTTATGCTTCCTCTTCACGGATTCAAAGAGCCAGTGGTGAAATGAAAAACCAATACTAAGATCCATTTCCACATATTGATCACCCTACCTTGAACCTGAACTGGTTGAGATGGATGATTCTACCAGTGTGTGTGTTTGTGTGCCTGTGTTATGCTCCGTAAAGATACTAGATTTGGATGAACTTGTTAGAAAAGAGATAGATTAATGCACCCCCAACAATAGTTTGTGGTAAGAAATGCAAATGTGTCATGTGAATACAAAGTAGAGTGCAAGTTTAGTGGATTACCTCCTTCACATTCTCAGCAAGTTCAAGCATTGTGAGTTCACCTGATTTCAAAGAGGATAAGTTGTTTTAGTTGATGTAAGAAAATTGGATGACCGGGTTTTATTTGGACACGCCAAGAACCGAATCAACGGAAGCTAATCTGGATTTCTGATGTTGATTGGTCCAGTATTATCTCCCTTCATCAAACGAATAAGACCATCAACCTTCATCATTCAGACAGAAAGGTAAGAGAAAAATATAAAGACAAAAAATGAACATCAAATACAATGGCTCATAAACTATTATATACCATGTCAGAAACATAACAAAAGCTCCACGTTTGTGTTCCAAGCAGCTGAACAGTCAAGGGTTCATCACTGTGAAATTGCACCAAATGTTTATGCTCAGAATACAATTAAATATAGAATGGTAAGAGTGATAGTCAACTTCAGAATATTATCGAATTTCCTAGGCAATGAAATTGCTGATAACACGACCATCATCTATGTTCATTCGTGGACCATATGTGTTGAAGATTATAGCAATTCTTATTTCTGGTATACGTGATACCATTTAAAAAAAACAAAAACATTCTTCAGAATGAAAATTTTTACAAAACGAATCCAATATATTTGAAATAAAAGCAGTTACAAACACGTGCCGTTCACAAACATATATATGTAGGAAGTGCTATACCGATTCCAGGCTTCCTGTGATAATCAAACATCAAAGTCTCAGCTACTCTTTTCCCCTCATCATAACAACTCCTTACTCCTAAAATTCACAAGGGAAGGCAATCAATTTTCCATAACTGAGGGGAAACATATTTTTGTGGAAAACACTGAAAAGATACTGTAGTGGCTCATCATATTTATGCATATAGTGATTTTCATTAAAAACAATGGTTAGATAATTTCTGTGAGCGACTATGATAGACCCACAAGTTCAGCACAGATATGGTTGACAACAACATCTTAATTAAAGCACAAGTGCTCCCAAAAGCTTTTTATGAATGAAGCAAATCTATTTTAAGATTCTTACTTACGCAGATAATCAAGGATTTATTTAGCGTCAAACAGTCAGATGCTACAACTTCAAAAAGTTGCAAATGCTTACCAATTAGGTTAACTTTGCCCCAATAGCTCTCTTCTTGAGGGTGAAGAAATGGATCTCCGTAAACCTTGGAAGTTGATGTCAATAAAATCCTTCTCGAATAATGAAGTTAGATGAAGATCTATATTGAAAGAATAACTGACGGTTGAAGCAGATTCATACTTTGCCCCGACTCTCTTAGCAAGTCCCAATATATTCATTATGCCAATGACATTTGTCTTAATCGTCTGCAAATACCATATAGCAAGTAAGAAATCAACAAAAACCACAATTCAGAGAAAATTTACCATGGGAAGATCACTTTGTGTGGACCCAAACAGCATGGACTATACCACGTAGCCATCCAAAGAGGGTTAGCAAAACATAAATCTAGAACTCCACCTGTTTTATTTTTCCAACACAAAAATACACACGTAAACGTACTCAATAATGTTTACAAGGAAAGGAAGTACAAAACAACTAAAGAGCTTCAATAGAAGAAAATACAATCTATCTATTCACTAATACATCTGTTTTATTTGCTTCTTCTGTGTTCTGTGCTAATATGAATATCTCTTTCCTTTTCTTCATTTTTTCAGCACTGTATTACTATATCTCCAGAGATTTTGAGAATGGCATCCTCTGAAATGGTTGCACGAAATACTCAAACATATATTTCCGTGTACATGAGTCAATATAGGGGAACTTTTTTTTCTTTTTAAGTTTCTGCTATTACGAGGGTACTATGGTGCCAATGTAGCTAAATCCAGCGATTGTGAATGTAATAACTTGAAGGAAGATGTAAAGGAAGTACTAGATTTTCCCATAGAGGATGTTATAGCATCCACAGAAGAAAAGAAAAACAACAAATCTCAATTCTTGTGGAAGAATCCTGCAACAATTAGACCAACCAGTAATGCATGGTTAACAAACTAAGCAACAATCTAATGGTTCAATGATATCAAGAACATGAAATTAAGCCTTCATTCAAGAGCTTTACTCACCTATCTCCAAATAGAGATCCTCGGGGTTTCTTGGTTTGTTTTGTTTTTTCTTTATTCTTGAGAGCTCCAATAATTTCTCTGTGACAACCCATTGATTAGCTCTCTTTGCTTCTAGCATTTTTAAGAGACTCGGCGGTTCAATTTTATTTTTAGTGCACCTTTAATTGAATTAAACACTAATTTATTGGATTTGATTATTTATTTATTGTATTAAAATGAGAGAAAAAAGTCAAAATCTGTCAAAATAGATAAATGGGTTTACTGATCATTGAGGCATGCCACATCAGCAGCCTCCAATGATCCCTTTATATCTCTCTCTATATATATACATATAGACTCTCTTTTATTATTTCAATTTAAGTTAACTAAATATTAGTATGCAAGACTTCAAGAAAAATTAATTCCATTCTTTTTTATAGTTAAAGACAAATAATAGCCACTATCAGTAATTTTATTCCATTATTTTTAATTTGTTCCATTTTTTTTGTTTAGACATGTTAATTTTATTTTAATTTTCATACTTAGACTGAATATTTCACAAAATATTTCAGCCAAAGATACATTAAAATTTAATAATATCAAGAAGAGATGTAGAATCTTGAATACGTAGTAATGTTTGATTTAGCATCTTTTCTTTGTTGAAAATGTATGTAATATTAATTACTTAGACATATTTTAATTGTATAAATAATCTATTTTACATATTTAAGTTATTTGAGTTTAAGAATCCTGATGTGGGACTTTAATCTCCTCTTTGAATAGAAGAAAATTACACGAAGTTGTATGGTTAAATCGAATCAGGGGAAGAAAAATAGATAGAAATAAAATAAATGGTAGAATATATAAGGATAATGGACATTTAAAAATGGTGGAATAGCTAACATGAGAAAGAAAATAAAATCACCCCTTATATATCTTTTATCATAGAACTTTAAGATTGCGAGAAACGCGGACAAGTACTCTAATTTACATATAAATTTTAAACACGTCACAAACAAAAGCAATCTAAGATAATTAAATATAGCATATTTTATACAAAATTCATACACTAAAATATGTACAGCCTTGAGAGGAATATTAATAATTCATATTGATTTTATACAGGTTTCATACATTAAAATTCTGGGAAAGTTCTAAGTAATATATATATGAATTATATATAAAAAGTTCTTAAACTATTGAATACATACATACACATATATATATATATTGAAACATTTTTAATTTTTATAGATAAAATTGTGATTAACTTTTTTTCCTTTTGTGCAGTTAATATTTGTTATATAAATTGCAGTAGATAATATTTTAGATATATTATTCTCTCATTGGTGAGAA
Source organism: Capsicum annuum (assembly GCF_002878395.1). Taxonomy (NCBI): domain Eukaryota; kingdom Viridiplantae; phylum Streptophyta; class Magnoliopsida; order Solanales; family Solanaceae; genus Capsicum; species Capsicum annuum. Next base: position 144,602,434 of record NC_061122.1, on the reverse strand, counting down.
AAATTTGCTAGATTTTTTTTTGGAAGGAATATCAACAACTCTTTCAAAAGATATATATTTCTTTCATGATTTAAGGAGAATTGATTTATGTATTTTCTTATAGGTTTAGTCAACTTTTTAATGTTAGATAAAACACTCTAAATATTATCCCATATAGCTTGCCAAGTATCCACTCCCTAAAGTAAATCTAAATTTAAGCCTACTAAATCAATTTAAAAAGATCGGATAAATAAATATTTAGAGATTATATAAATAAATTCAATATATATATATATATATATATATATATATATATATATATATGAGAAATTATTTCTTTTAGAAGCAAATAAAGAAAGAAAAGAAAGTAAAGGGAAAAAAATAAAGAAAACGCAGGGAAAAGATAGAAGATTTAATAAGAATAAAGTAGGCTAACAAATTAGTCTTTTTTTGTTTTTTATTATTTACTATTGTGAATATTTGGATAAATTTCAAAATTTTCTCTTAATTTAAATTTATAGATTATATAGGATAAATATGTATGGGATTTAAAAAAAAATAAGGATAAGAAAAAATTAAAAAATAAAACTTCTAGCAAATTGATAAGAGATTCAAATTTGCATTTCAATAGAATTTGAATTGGAATGAATTTCATCTTTTAAACCTTTCTTACATATACTACTGTAGCTTTTAAACCTTTCTTTTATATACTACTCTTATTATAGGTTATAATGATATAATGTTAAGCTGCCTTTCTCTTTATTGTTGTTGTTAATCATTAACGTTATTGCTGAACTTTTCATATTCTTTATTTTCAAAACAAAAAAAATTGATTTAGCATTTTTATTTTTTTTATGCAGGGATGTATCATTTTCTTCTTCATCTTCCTATGTTTATGTTCATGTCTACCAATTCAAAATTGATGTTAGTATTTTCTTTACGATGATTCTATTTAAATGAGTAAATTGCTGTTGCTAATCTTTTATTCACCATAATCCAACATGTATCTCCATCATCATCTTGTTCGGTTGCTTATGTAATTTGTTAAAGTTCATAATAGTTTCTTTGCTTAAATATACTTATTGAGTTTATACTTTTTGATAGTTTTTTGAAATTGTATTATAATATATATATATATATATATATATATATATATATAACTATTTTATCCCTCCTCGTAGTTGCATTATGATATTTCTGGGGTGTGAGAGTGACTAACATAATTTTCGATGCATTTTGATATCATTTTTGTGATATTGTGGTTTTTGATGGCTTCGAGAGCCTTATTTTGGACTTATGTGGATATCTTTTGATTCGCGCGACAGATGGCTGAACGAACTGCACCAGCAGCTCCGGATCAATTTTAGGCTAGGTAGACCTTTGGTTTGGACCCCGGTGCACTCGAGCTCATTTCGACCTATTGGTCGGGAAGTTGAAAGATTGAAAATTTGGGAGTGGGACCCACATTTGGTCGAAACGACTTCGGATGAAAAATCCGACTTCCCGGCAGATCCAGAATATCAAATTTAGGGTGGTAATATGTTTGGTATGATTTTAAAGATTTTAATCTCATTTCGACCCTCGGTTTGAAAAATTATGAATTCGGGTTTCGGGGGTCAATTTTGTGAAAATAATATTTTTTTAAAAAAATTTGATATCGCCATCACATTCGGAACATCGAATTTAGTATGGTTGCATAGTTCGTTTATGTATATCGGACTCCAAACGAATCTCAGGCACCCTGTCGAAATTCGTTTCGACTTAAGTGAAAAAACCCAGCACTTAATGTTGCAGAAAAACTGCAATTTTTCCATCTATTTTTGGCCCATTTTGAATATTTTCATCTTGCCTCTTGAGAGTTAAAATCTAAATAGTGTGGGAGCTTAAAAGTAAAGTTTGTGGGAGCTTGGAAAGCTAGATTAACATTTATTTTTTATTTTATTACGGATTTAAGGTAAGAATTCACCATTTTCTTAGTAATTCCTTGATTAATTTTTCAAAACCCCAAAAATCTTAGGGCTTGATTTTAAACTCCAATTTCACTTCTTTTCACTTGAACAATGTTATTATCTTATAATTACTAGTTTATCATCAATTTAAACATCAAAACAACTTTGATTCTTGATTTAACCCGAATTTCAAAAATTTTACCCGGTAAAGCTCAAAAATATTTTTTCTTCGATTTGAACCTCATTTTTTACTCTATTTAACTTGATTTTTCAGCTTTAGATTTCTAAAAATATGGGGAACATATTTTTGAAATAAAGTTCTGATTTTGCCCTTATTTTTCTGAGACCCATTTTGGGAGTCCGTTTTGACCCCAAACTAAAAGTAGTCCATATGAGTGTCGTTGGTTTTGTTTTGACGCGTGGATTTCATATTTAATATTTTTAGTAGAGTTTCGGATCATTTGTAACAAGTAAGGTTGCGAGTTCAAGTGTAGCAGACCAATTTTGACTTTCGAGGTAGATTATTTTTTAACTCTTTCAGACTGGGCTGAGTAGTAAATGATGGTACAAAATACAAGTTAAGGGTGAGAACTAATCATGAAATATGACTATTTATGTGTTTTGCCCATGTCGGGGTCTATATGTGATGTAATTATCGAAATTGAGTTATTATGTGATATGTGTGACCGTGTGGGGTCATATGTGATATTAATAGGCTTGAATATATGTGCATAATTGTATTGTATTGTTAAGATGTTTAGTATGGTACCATTATTATATTGTGATTATATTCATACTTTATTGGCATATGAGACATGTGGAAATTAGTGGATGAAATTGAAATAATGAGTGAATATTGGCTCATGTGGTTGTTGAAATATATCATTGTGGTTGGTTGTGAAAATATATCATGTGGTTATTTGTGAAAATACTCATTGTGATTGGTTGTGAGTATTACATCCTCAAATCATACTCATTCATGAAATATTGGTACTACTGTGGCAACATTCAGAAACACTGGCAACACCTTTTTAAAAACCTCCCCGAGGGATGTGCTAGGGAGGAGATATTGTAACACCTTATAAAACCTTTTTCAAAGAATGTGCTAGAAAGGAGATATGAGATATGCGGATTGTATACGGGTTGACGAACCTCCCATGGGTCCTACATCAGGAAGCTTTAGCTCCGTAAGTGTATACGGGGATTGTGCGATGATCCCAGAGGTTGTGCGATGAACTCGTTCATAATCATAATGATCATCATCATATACATTGTACTTACTTTATTGTGTTATCTTGTGTTGTATTGGCATATTGACTTGTTATTTATATATTTATCGTATCTTCTTTTACTTATATGTGATGATCTTGTATATGTATGTTCCCCCTTGTTCTTCTTATATATGATATAATACATACTTTTATTCTATCTTGGTGTGATGTTGCAATATATGTGAGATATATTAGAACTTTTAGTGCAAGCGATGTGGGCTACTATTGTAAAATGTTTTCTGATTGCAGGTGACGTGCCCTTAGTGTATATTTTGTAGGCTTTATTTACTACTTTGCTTGGTCGGCCTATGATACCTACTGAGTACAAGTGGACCGTACTCATGCCTACTGCGCCCTTTTAGTATAGGTCCTAGCTCGAGTGCGTCTCAACTTGCTTGACTCGGGCAATTGTTGGAGCTTTCAAGATAGCGCTTGGACATTCATGCATCTGAAGTTCAGATCTATCTTTCTATAGTAGTTATGTCTTTATTGGTATTAGATATTATTCCTTTGTAGTTTTTTTTTGATATATTTGACTCTTGGATTATATTATTAGTTCTTACACTATTGACACCTAGTTTTAGGAATGATTGGTATTTTGTATAAGTTCTTTTCGCATTGTTATGATTACTTATATGGTTCAACTTCGTTCTAGAAGCCTTACATTGGGATATTTCTGTCTTTTCCTCTTTTGTATCAGTTTGGGTGATAGGTTTACTTGTCAAGGTACATCGCAACAAGTGCCATCATGACCCTCATTTTTGGGTTGTGAAAAATTGGTATCAGAGCAACCAAGTTTCATTGGTCTCAATGATGTAAGAACAGGATGTCTAATAAAGTCTCGCAAATTGGTACAAAGACGTCCGTATTTATCTTTGAGAGGCTATAAGATGTCTTTAGGAAACTTCACTTATTTTATTCTTTACCGTGTGAAGTTCTTTCATACCTTGTATTCTGATTTGTATTTCACTCTTTTTGCATGAATAGTGTGTTTTATACTATATCTTATCAGTTGAGAGATGTGGAGAGAGATTGGTGGAGGTCACTTGTCAGTTGTAGACCCCATGGTTCTCTTGAGATGACTGGGAATCTGTTCTTTGAGGCTTCTCTAGAGATATTTGTGCCTTTCAGTTTGAGAGATCGTATGAGGGACGGGTTTGATCATATAGATAAGGGCTCTATGATAGTTGTGAAGTATAAGGTACGCTTCCAAGCCCTATCCAGATATTTTAATGATAGCATTTCTATCGAGTCTGAGAAGGTTCGAAAGTTTATGAAGGGTTTGAAGTTTTTTACTTCAGTTGGATAGGTCTCAAATAGTTATGTTTGGGGCTTCATTTCAAAGTATTTTAGATAATGCTAAGATGATAAAGGATATTCTTAGTGCATCTCAGGGGGGCGCCATGACATTTTGGAGAGTTCTGGAGTCAGACCTCTCAAGGCAGAGATTTTAGAGGTTCTCGTGGATACCATAGTAGGCCAGTGCAGATGGCATTATAGAGTTCAGGTGGTGGACCTTCTAGTCCAATAGTTCAGGATGGTCGTTCAGGCCTAGTTGTACTTTCTTCTTTTGAGACTAGTCGTAGAGGTTGCTATGTATGTGATGAGATTGGCCATGTGTCCAAGGACTATCCTCTCCGAGTAATTTGGGCTACTCCTATTTCAGTTGTAAGCGGTAGGGGTTTACCAAAGATGCGGGAGGTAAAGATGGTGGAGCCCATGGTGGTGGTCGTGGGGCCACCCAAGCAGTTGGTGGTCATGGTCAGTGTTATGCTATACCAGCTAGACTTGAGGCAGAGGCTTCTGATATTGTGATTATAGGTATTGTTCCCGTTTGTTTTAGATATGCATCTGTATTATTTGATCCTTGATTGACTTTCTCTTATGTGTCTATATATTATATCGGGTTTTGATTCTGTTAGTGAGCCTCCTGCCATGCCTATTTGTGTATCTACCCCGGTAGGTGATTTTTTAGTGGTAGATTGGGTGTATTGATATTGTGTTGTGACTTTTGCTGGGCATGAGACTTTGGTAGACTTGCTTGTGTTAGATATGGTCAATTTTGATGTTATTTTAGGTATGGATTGGCTGGCTCCTTATCATATTGTCTTAGATTGTTTTTCCAAGACCGTGACTTTAGCTTTGCCAGGTGTGCCAAGGATAGCTTAGAAGGGTGCACTTTATTCGAGTCCTAAGAGGATGATATCTTACGCTTAGGCTCGTAAATTAGTTGAGAGGGGTTGTTTATCTTACTTGGATTATATTTATGACACCAATGTTGTTTTGCCTCATTCCTTAGATTCTGTCCGTATTGTTCATGAGTTTATGAACTTGTTCCCTATGGACTTGCCTGGTATGCCTCCAGATCGAGATATTAATTTTGCCATTGATGTTGAGCCAGGCACCAAGCCCATTTCTATTCCTCCTTATGGGATGGACCCAATAGAGTTGAAGCAACTGAAGGATCAGTTGTAGGAGTTATTGGATAAGGGATTTATCAGACCTAGTGTTTCACCTTGGGGTACGCCTGTCTTGTTTGTGAAGAAAAATGGTGGGTCTATGCGGATGTGTATTAATTATAGGTAGTTGAAAAGGTGATGGTTAAGAATAAGTATCTTCTTTCTCATATTAATGATTTATTTAATCAGCTTTAGGGTGCTGCGGTGTTTTCGAAGATTGATTTGAGGTACGGCTATCACCAGTTAAGGATTAGAGCTTTGGTTATTCTAAAAACTGCTTTTCAGACTCGATATGGTCATTCTGAGTTCTTGGTCAAGTCCTTCGATTTGAGCAATACCCCTTCCGCATTCACGGAGTTGATGAGCCGAGTGTTTTGGCCGTATCTTGACTTCTTTATTATTGTATTTATAGATGATATCTTAGTTTATTCCAAGAGTGAGATTGAGAATTAGAAGCATTTCCGAATTGTTCTTCAGATATTGAGGGATAAGAAGTTGTATGCTAAGTTCTCTAAGTGCGAGTTTTGGTTGGATTCTATTTCTTTCTTGGGTTAAGTAGTGACTAAGGATAGTATTATAGTTGATCCAGCCAAGGTTGCAACAGTTCGTAACTGGGCTTGACCTACTTCGCCCACTAAGATTCAGAGTTTTGTTTTCTTGGCCGGTATTATTGGTGTTTTGTTGAGGGTTTTTCATCCATTGCAACTCTATTGACCAAGTTGACTCAGAAAAAGATTTCTTTTTAGTGGTCCGATGCTTGTGAGGTGAGCTTCTAAAAGCTTAAGAATTTGTTGACTTCAGCTCCTATCTTGACTTTGCCCAAGGAGGGAGTGGGTTTTACTATCTTTTGTGATACTTCAGGTGTTGGGTTAGGCACTGTGTTGATGCAGGAGGGCAAGGTGAGTGCTTTTGCGTCTCATCAGTTGAAGCCTCATGATAGGAATTATCCTACGCATAATTTGGAGTTATGCACAGTTGTGTTTGCCTTGTGTTGTGGTGTCCGTTGTATGAGTCCGTTGTGAGATCTTCTCAGATCATCATAGCCTTCAGTACTTCTTTACCCAATGAGATCTTAATATGAGGCAGCGCCGTTGGCTTGAGTTGCTTAAGGATAATGACTTGACCATTCTCTACCATCCGGACAAGGATAATGTGGGTGTGGATGCCTTGAGCCAAAAGTCGACTAGCATGGGTAGCTTGGCACATATTTTGACCTAGGAGAGGCCTTTGGCCTTAGAGGTTCAGTCTTTAGCTAACCAGATGGTTAGACTTGATATTTCGACATCGGGGCATGTTGTGGTATTTGTGGATGCTAGATCTTCTTTGATGAAGTAGATTCGAGCTCATCAGTTTGATGATATTAAATTGAGGTCGATTCGAGATAAGGTATTGAGTGGAAAGGCTAAGGAAGCCTTACTTGATTCAGATGGAGTTTTACGGATTAGAGGTAGAGTTTGTATGCCGAAAATGGGTGAATGGATTAGGTTGATCTTGGTGGAGGCCCATTGTTCAAATATTCCATCCATACAGGTGTGACTAAGATGTATCGTAATTTGAGACAACAATACTGGTAGGGTGGTATGAGGCGAGATATAGCAGATTTTGTGGCTCATTACCTATGTTGTCAGCAGGTGAAGGCCGAGTATATGAGATTTAGTAGTTTGCTTCAAAGGTTACCTGTTCCTGAGTGAAAGTGGGAACTTATCACCATAAAATTTGTGACTGGTTTGCCTTGTACATCTCATGGTTCTAGCAGTGTTTGGGTCATCGTAGATCAATTGACCAAGTCATCTCATTTTATTTCTGTTTAGGTTTTATTCAGTGCTGAGAGGTTGACCTATATCTATATCCGTGAGATTGTACGTCTTCATGGTGTAGCAGTGTCCATTATTTCAGATCGAGGTCCCGCATTCACATCTTACTTTTGGAAGACTTTTTAGGATGAGTTGGGTACTTGAGTGGATCTTAGTACAATATTTCACCCCCAGACTGATGGCCAGTCAGAGCGGACTGTACAAGTTTTGGAGGATATGATTCATGCATGCATGATGGATTTTGGTGGCCAGTGTGAGCAGCATTTGGCTTTAGCAGAGTTTGCATATAATAATAGCTATAATTTTAGTATTGATATAGCTCCTTTTAAGGTGTCGTATGGTAGGCATTGTTTCTCTCCAGTGGATTGGTTTGATGTTTCAGATATAAAACCTCAAGGTGCGGACTTGCTCCATGAGTCTTTGGATAAAGTCTGGTTTATTCAGGATAGACTTAGAGCAGCTCAGAGTAGGCAAAATTGCTATACTGATTGTAGATGTCGTGCCTTGAGATTTGGCATTGGAGAACTTATTTCCTTCAATTTTCACCCATGAAAGGTGTAATGAGGTTTGGGAAGAGAGCCAAGCTTAGCCCAGGTATATTGATCCATTTGAGATTCTTTGAACTATTGGTGATGTCGCTTATGAGTTGGCTTTTCCCTTTGATCTATCAGTTTTTCATTCAATTTTTCATGTTATTATGCTTCATTACTATAATCCTGATGAGTCTTGTGTCATTTGTTGGGAGTCGGTTCATTTAGATGAGCGGTTGTCCTTTGTTGAGGAGCCAATTTCTATTTTGGCTAGGGATGTTAGGCGGTTGCGCTCTAGAGTTATCCCAGTGGTTAAGGTTCAGTGGTGATATCAACCTATAGATGAAGATACTTGGGAGGTCGTGTCTAATATCGTAGTTCTTATCCTCAGCTATATATTGATTTAGGTATTTCTTTGCCTTAGTTCGAGGACAAACTAGATTTTTAGCTGTGGATGATGTAAGACCAAAAAATTGGATGAAATATGTGAAATTTGTGATTTTGTGTGATTTGATTGTTACCCCTCCCGTAGTTGTATTATGATATTTCTGAGTGTGGGAGTGATTGACATGATTTTTGATGCATTTTGGTACCATTTATGTGATATTGTGGTTTTTGATGGCTCCGAGAGCCTTATTTTGGACTTATGTGGATATTTTTTGATCCGTACGACGGATAGCCAAACAAATTGCGCCACCAGCTTCGGAATATCAATTTTAGGGTAGGTAGACCTTTGGTTTGGGTCCCGGTGCACCCGAGCTCATTTCAACCTATTGGTCAGAAAGTTAAAAAATTAGAAATTTGGGTGTGGGATCTACATTTGATCAAAATGACCTTGGATGGAAAATCTAACTTTGCCAGCAGATCTAGAATATTGAATTTAGGGTGTTAGCAAGTTTGGTATGATTTTATGGTTTTTAAATCTCATTTTGACCCCCGATTTAAAAAATTATGATTTCGAATTTCGGGGGTCAATTTTGTTAAAATAATATTTTTGAAAATCTGATATCGCCATTGCATTTGGAACGTCGAATAGCATGGTTGCATAGTTTGTTTGTGTATATCGGACTCCAAATGAATTTCGGGCACCCTGTCGAAATACGTTTCGACTTAAGTGAAAAAACCCAGCACTCAATATTGCATAAAAACTGCAATATACCAACTTTTTCCACCTATTTTTGGCCCATTTTGCACATTTTCATCTTGCCTCTTGAGAGTTAAACCTTAAAATAGTGTGGGAACTTAAAAGTAAAGTTTGTGGGAGCTTGAAAAGCTAGATTAACATCTATTTCTTGGTTTTATTATGGATTTAAGGTAAGAATTCACCCTTTTCTTAGTAATTTCTTGATTAATTTTCAAAACTCCAAAAATCTTAGAGCTTGATTTTAAACCCCGATTTCACTTCTTTTTACTTGAATAATGTTATTATTGTTATAAAATATAAAGCAAAAAAGAAAAAGAATAGAGAAAATAGAGAGTAATTTTTATTTCTCTTGAGGGATCTCTTGGATCCTTTTGGATGATTTACAATAAAGGAAACTCTTCTATTTATAGGGGAAATTTACTTCTAGTTTCTGACTAAAAGACAAGTACTTCAAATCATGATAGATATCGATCTTGATAGATCTTATTAGATCTTGATAGATCTTATCTATGTAGACATTCACTATAATGTAAATACATTTATAACACTCCTCCTTGAATGCCTAGTTGATAGATAATGTGCTTCGTTAAAACCTTACTAAAAAAAATTTAGTGAAAAAACAATTCTAGTGAAGGAAAAAGAGTATACATCTGTAACAATACGCATATAAGATGCCTCATTAAGAACTTTACAAGAAAAATCCAGTGGGATAAAAACTCGTAAGGGAAAAAGAGTACGACGCGTATTAACTCCCCCTAATGAGAACATCCTTGAACCTTTGCATCCCAATTTTGTGCACCATCTTCTTGAAAGTTTCAATTGGAGGAGACTTGGTGAATAAATCAACCACATTATCACTTGAACGAATCCGTTGCACGTTAATATTGCTATTCTTTTGTAGCTCATGTATGTAGAAAAACTTTGATTAAGTGTGCTTCGATCTATCTCCTTTTATGAATCTTTCACTAAGATGTGCCATGCATGTTACATTATCTTCATATAATATCATGGGTATTTTGTCACATTTCAAACCACATTGATGTATCGTGGACCTCAATCACACACAAACTCTTGGCTTGCTTCATGAAGATCTATTATCTCAGCATGGTTCGATGAAGTGGCTACAATAAACTGCTTTGTATATCTCCAAGATATAGTTTCAATAATTTTCAAGCTATAAGCTTATAAAATATAAGTATTCTAAATAAGTTTCCCAGAAACTTTTATATGTTTCAAACATTTTGAATCCTTAGAAAGTTTTCATTTAAATTTTATCAAGTGAAAATATTCAACATTTCATATGTGACATTTTCAAGTATCTGGACTACAAATTGAATTAGTTTTACACTTACTAAGATGCATCATTTCTTGTCACTTGTTAAATGTTTTTACGTCAGCATGCTTAAGTAAACGTAGAATTCGGATCCTTGTAATCTTTCACAATATTGCGCCAATATTTTATCAAGGATATTAATGATATATCATTTCATATTGGTTCGTAGTGTGACATAACATTTTGAGATCTCATCACTTCATTATTTTTAGGTACCTGAACCTCTCATAAGGTTTCATGAAGTATTATGTCATAGGCTCTTTAAGAGCACATTTCCTTCTTATTATGATCAACTGCTCCCTATTCTTTTCAAGGATTATTTTATTTGAAACCGATTGGTCTAGACGTTTCATGTATGCATATACTTTGTTCTTTAAAGACTCAAATAGGAGCACTTGCAGCTTAAATATGAGATACTTTCGGCATTTGACTTGAATTATCTTTTGAATAAGGATCGGATGATAATTCCTCACATATTTCTTAGCTGCTTATAACATCCCCCTTATGTTAGGTAAACTAACATACATCCTTCATCTTTTTTGAGGAATCCATATTTGTGCATCATGACAAATTCATTAATTGTATACCACACATCAAAACCATTAAATAGACAATGGTGTGATTCCTGACCTAGAACCAACTTTGAGGGAAGATTAATCATAATTAATTGGTTTGATGTGTACAAGTACCTTTGTATATAATATATCATATTTCAAACCAACACATAAAGCTTTGCTCTCATTAGCAATAGTTCAACTATTTATCGAAGGCATTCAATGCCAAACCATCATCATCAAGATTGTCTTGATTACACAATCTAAAAATTATGCTCTTAACTCAATTTTATTGAGCAACAATTTTATGTATGTCAAACTACAGGTTGGTAATAAACATACATGTGATCATCTTATTGATGCATCTTTTCAAAATATATCACATGATAGCTGAACGGGCCCATATTCACCTTTTATACTTTTCAGATTTTATGAGATCAAATCTCAACATTAGTTGGTCCAACCAACTTGTCATGGAAATAAGCTACATAGATAATTTTGAAAGAATCTTCTAGTTCTTCAATACATGTCTAATACTCAATATGCACATCTTCGGGATGTCATAATTGTTCATGTCAATTTATGAACTATTATTTTAGTAAACTTCAAGTTTACCATGACATGTGTTTTTCACTTTATTAAATTTTAGATTTACTATTACATGAATAAATTTCAGATTTAAGATTTCAATATAAGTCTTCTCTGTTATTCTGCCTCTTTCGAAGGTGAATTATGATACAATCACATTCAAGTGCATGTTCGTATTATAATAAGATTCTCATTCCCTAGGAATGAAATATAATCGTGCCTTAAGCCTATCAAATTATGATAGCTTATAGCCTTATTTGAGATATTGCTACTTCAAAAGCAAACTAAGGCATACGTATAATGTAGAAAACTTTTCTCCAACATATCTTTAATTATGATCACAATAAGTATGTGAAAATATCATAACTTCTCTTCTTTAATACATATTATGCACTGCTACCGTATTCACTAAAAGAATGGAGCAAGTTGTCAACTTTCAGATTCATCATATATTTCTACCATATTCACTTCATGGAGCATATCAATGGGTATGTTTCATGGCTTTCACCAAACACCCATTATTTTACCTTAACCATGATAATATCATCAATATGGTGTATTGAGATTCAAACTCAATATCTTATCCATATATAGACATCTTAGGTTGTAACTCAATGGGACTTGAACCTAACATCTTATCATCATGGTGCATTAGAATTACAAACCTTGAAATTACTTTTATATTTATAATCTTACCTTGTTTGGTAGAGTCTCGTGCTGATAATGTGTCATAAAATAACTAAGAATAAAAATGAAGAGTAGAGAGAGAAGAGATATTAATTCTTATTTCTCTTGAGGGATATCTTCGATCCTTTTGGATGATTTATAATGAAGGAAGCCCTTCTGTTTATAGGGGAAATTTACTTCTAATTTCTGACTAAAAGACAGATACTTCAAATTCTGATAGATATCGATCTTAATAGATCTTATCTATATAGACATTCACTATCATGTAAATACATTTATAACAATTATCTTATAATTACTAGTTTTTCATCTATTTAAACTTCAAAACAACTTCGATTCCTGATTTTAATCCGGATTTTAAAGATTTTACCTGGTAAAGCTTAAAAATGGATTTTCTTCGATTTGAATTTCATTTTTGACTCGATTTATCATGGATTTTCAGTTGTAGGTTCCTAAAAATATGAGAAATATATTTTTGAAATAAATTTTCAATTTTGCCCTTCTTTTTTAAAAACCCATTTTGGGAATTCTTTTTGACCCAGAACCAAAAGTAGTTAATATAGGGGTTGTTGGTTTTGTTTTGATGCGTAGATTTTATATTTGATATTCTTAGTAGAGTTTGAGATTATTCATGAAAAGTAAGGTCATGGGTTCAAGTATAGCGGATCGGTTTTGGCTTTCGAGGTAGGTTATTGCTTAACTCTTTTAGACTGGGATGGATAGTAAATGATGGTACAAAATACATGTTAAGGGTTGGAACTAATCATGAAATATAGCTATTTATATGTTGTACCCATTTAGGGGCCTATATATGATGTAATAATCGAAATTGAGTTATTATGTGATATGTGTGACCGTGTGTGATCCTATGTGATATTAATAGCCTTGAATACATGTGAATAATTACATTGTGTTATTAAGATATTTCATATGGTACCATTAGTGTATTATGATTATATTCATACTTTATTGGCATATGAGACATGTGAAAATTCGTGGATGAAACTGAAATAATGAGTGGGATATTGGCTCACGTTGTTGTTGAAATAAATCATTGTGGTTAGTTGTGAAAATATATCATATGATTGGTTGTGAAAATATATCATGTGGTTGGTTGTGAAAATAATCATTGTGATTAGTTGTGAGCATTAAATCCTCATATCATACTTATTCATGAAACATTGGTACTACCATGGCAACATTGAGAAACATTGGCAACACCTTTTTAAAACCTTTCCCGAGGAATGTGCCGGGGAAGAGATATTGTAACACCTTATAAAAACTTTTTCGAAGGATGTGCCAGAAAAGAGATGTGAGATATGCGAATTGTATATGGGTTGAAGAACCCCAATGGGTCCTACGTAGGGAAGTTTTAGCTCTGTAGGTGTATATGAGGATTGTTCGATGATTTTGGAAGTTGTACAATGACCTCGTGCATCATCATCATATACATTGCACTTATTTTATTGTGTTATGTTGTATTGTATTGGCATATTGACTTGTCATCTATGTATTTATCGTATCTTTTTTTACTTGTATTTGATGATCTTGTATATGCATGTTCCCCCTTGTTCTTCTTATATGTGATATAATACGTACTTTTGTTCTATCTTGGTGTGATGTTGTAATATATGTGATATATATTAGAACTGTTAGTGCAAGCGGTATGGGCAACCATTGTGAGATATTTTATAATTGCAGGTAGCGTGCCCTTAATGTATATTTTGTATGCTTTATTTACTAGTTTGATTGGTTGGCCTATGATACCTACCGAGTACAATTGGACCATACTCATGCCTACTAAGCCCTTTCTGTGCAGGTCCTAGCTCGAGTGTGCCTCAACTTGCTTGACTCGGGCGATTGTTGGAGTTTCTAAGATAGCGATTGGACATTCATGTGTCCAAAGTTCACCTCTATCTTTCTCTAGTAGTTATGTCTTTATTAGTATTCAGAGACATATATTATTCCTTTGTAATTATTTTTTTGATGTATTTGACTCTTGGATTGTATTAGTAGTTCTTACACTATTGACACCTGGTTTTGGGCATGATTGATATTTTGGATAAGTTCTTTCCGCCTTGTTATGATTACTTATATGGTTCGGCTTCATTTTAGAAGCCTTACCTTGGGATATTTCTGTCTTTTTCTCTTTTCGTATCTATTTGGGTGATAGGTTTACTTGTCAAGGTACGTCGCGATAAGTACCATCATGACCCTCGTTTTCGGGACGTAACATATATATATATATATATATATATCATCCAATGTATCTCAAATTAATTTTAATATAAAAATAAGTACAAGTTAAAATCAAAAGTACTGAGAGCAGACGTGAAGTTCTTTTCCAATAAACAAAGTTTTTGTATCTCACAATTGATATTAGTTTGTGTATAAATTAAACGTATTACTGTTTTTAGAAGAAAACTCATAAATAAATATATAGGTCCATTTTTCTTTACTTGGATTTTTCTAAAAATAATTTTAGAAAAAAATTAAACATACATTGATCATAAATAAATGAATTTAGATTTAGAAGATATTATATGGATCTGATTATTTTGCTTAGCAAAGAAGCATGTTGAATTGGTCAAACTGCAGAATTTGAAGATCTTAAATAAAGTTATGAACATTTAACTCTAAAAAATTCATGAAAGTAAGATATTCAGTGGAATGTTGTAAGTGAAATTGCCTAATAAGATTTGACATGTAGAATATGTTGAAATTTAGTGAATTGAAAAAGTGATAAACACACCATTATGTTTGAAACATATCATGAAGATTTATGTTAAAAGTTTAAAGTTTTTGTTGTTGTTATTATTGCTTACAATTAGCACTGCATTTATCTTGTGTTATAGATCTAAGGA
The DNA here is from genome assembly GCF_002878395.1 of Capsicum annuum. Lineage (NCBI taxonomy): Eukaryota > Viridiplantae > Streptophyta > Magnoliopsida > Solanales > Solanaceae > Capsicum > Capsicum annuum. The sequence continues at coordinate 144,587,262 of NC_061122.1, read as the reverse complement.
ATTTAAAGTTTCTAATTAAGATGTGTAAAAATATGTTACAAATATAAAATAAATAGTTGACTTCTCTTTTAAGGTAATATGATTTAACATATTTGAAATATTATTAAGGAACAATAAAAATGGATAGAGATAGAGTGATGAGAAAGGTGAAGGTAAGAGATTGTGCTGGCCGGTGTGAGGGTGGGATATGTCGGGCAGGGTAGGGGTGGGAAAGGTGAAGGGGGAGGCGAGGTGGTGGATGTAGGTGGCATTTGGGGTAGGGGTAGGAAAAAAGATTTTTTTTTTTATGAAAAAGTTTACTTTTTGGGGGGTCAGAGTGAGAAAAAAATTGTTATTTTTTTCAAAAATAAAAAAATATTTTTTTTAGTGAGAGGCGAGGGAGGGGGTAGTGTTGGGTATGGTAAAGAAGAAAAATAATTTTAAAAAATACTTTTTTTTGTTTGGGGGAGGGTGGGGCTGGGGGTAAATGGGGTTAGAAATTTTTTAACAAAAAATTAAACAGTTAAAAAAGAAAAATTTGGTGGGGTGATGGGGTGGTGGGGTAAAATGGGAAATGTGTGTGAGAATGGTGATTTTGAAACATGAGAGTTTTTAATTGAATTAATTTAGAAGATATAATATAAGTATAAATAAAATGGTTAAAGATATTAATGATGGAATCAGACAACAAAAAATTATGAACAATAGGACAAAGTTTGAAAGTTTCTTTTTAAAAAATTACGTGTTTAGTTTTGAATTGAAAGTTGTGAAATTCAAATTTTGTATTTAGAAGATTTGTAATTGACATAATTAAGTACTTTTAATTTTTGAAATAGAATTGAAAGACAATTTCTTTTTTGTTTTTTATAAAAAAAAGTGTAGTTAATATTCCCAAAAAAATATTGAACTGATTGATATAGTAAAAAAATTGAAACTTAAAATAAAAGTTAAAGAATATAATTACATGTCTTAACTGATTGAAATTACAAAGGTAAAAGTCCAACAATCAAATTAATAATTATTTAATATTTTATATTTTATTATTTTTAAAAATCAGTCAATAGATCGGAATATGGTTAAGAAAATACTAATTATTGTTATTTTCATATCAAAACACCTAAACTAATAGCGGTTGATATTAGTACTAAATATGGTTGTAATTTCACTATAAATAATTATTTTAATTATTTCATGGAATTTTTTGTGGCGATGAGAGTACTACTACAGCAAAATTTAAAACTTACATTTGACTATATCCAACTATATATGTTTTTCGGATGAAAATATATTTACGGAATAGGCACATTTTTTAATACTAGTAGAGTGTACGTGTGTTGCACGTGTGCCTCACGTCAATCAATAAAACTACACAAATCATAAGAAATAGCAGTTGACTTCAAAATAAATATTATACTCATCTATTTGTGCGCATAATATAGTTTGACGAAAAGCAAGCGATTGAACATTCAAATTTTCTCTTGGGAATCTTATACTAATGTATATAGTATCGCACACCAGTAACATAATATCTTTTAGAACAATTAATTACATACAATGATAAAATTGATATCTTTTTTCGGACGAAGCTAAAGATTTTGAAATAACATGTGCAATTTAAATAGTATCTACGACACCTTAAACTTGTTGTTGAGCAAGGTATCTTTCACTTCCTTCTTTCTATTAAGTACAAATAAGGAGGAAGAAACTATGATTGTGAAATAAGAAAATGTGTGTGGAGTAGGAATTACAAGAGTCTAATTGTAAGTTGAAATAGTAACTAACTTGTTCATCTATGTCGACCTTTATTGATAATCTTTGGACCTGCATCTTTAACATGTTTTTCGGGTACCTCAAGAGCAACATATTTTAGTTTTCAAAAGCTTTCGACAATGAACAAACACTTGTGATGATTTTTCTATTTTTCTCTTACCATATATCGTAGGACGTATCATTACTGACCCACCCTATCGTGCACATAACTTGACATGTCGAGGAAGTTTCGAGAAAAAATTTCTTTTTTATAAGCCAAATAAATAAAAGTCAATCGACACAGTGTTTACTTATTATATATAAGCAAGATGCAGTAAAAAAATATTCAATACCTCTAAAGTAACATGTTATATTAGTAGTTAGTACATTAGAATAAACAAAGATTTAGGATATCACTACCTTCTTTCTTGGTCTTACAAGTCTCGAGGCAACTTCAACATCTTTATGCAGCTTTACCAGTAATTGATTTTTCGTGAAAAACATGTATATGTCCAACTACTGCAATAAATCTATCAATTTGACATCTCATATCACTGGATCAAATAAAAACTACATGTACAAATAGTTTATCATATAATAAAAAGGGTTCAAGCAAATTGTTTGAATGCATAAATTATTACAAAAAAGACAAATATTATACATTTTGAATACTTGAAAGACACTAAATTGTGATTCAATATATGTGCTTTCCATTGGTTTCATCTCATGTATTAAAGCTCCATTTTCCTCTGGAATCAAGAATAATGACAATAACAATTCTCACTTTTTTATATTAAGGAGTTGATTTTTCGTTCTTTCTTACACATATTAGAGAAATAGATATTGAACATGAATAGATACAAAACATTAACGATGGCATCACAAAAGGAGGAGCTTTAATCGTACTTTCTGTTCACAAAAACAAAAATATACAATCAACTAAACATGATTCACTACTACACAAATAAAACAAAAAATAGATGTAACGAAGAAGAAACAACCCTAAGTTTCAAGTAATGTTTGATCAAACTATTATTTAAATAGAATTATAGAAATTCTTTTATTATATAAGGTAAAATTCTAATTGATTTAGAAGTATTAAATATTATAATTTTTTTTTACCTATATTATACAACTAAACCTAAAAAAAGTAAAAAGTTAAATTAAGTGCAAAATTATTTCACCAAAAATTAAAAGAACACATTTTTACTTTATTTTTAACAATGTAAAATCATAGACAAACAAAACAACGTTTTTTAACATTGATTTTCTTAACAATGCCAAAAATATAAAAAGCAAAAACAACCCCTTTTTATTAACTAAAATGAATAGCCAAATTACCTAAAAGAAATTAAGAAAAAATGAAATTGGAGAAGTATCTACCCAAATACAAAAAACACCAACCTTGTCTCTATCTAATTCTTCTTCTATATATTTTAGGAGTGTTTTTTAATTATAGAAATTAATTCTCCTGATACCTCTTACCATATAATTTCTTCTATCTTATATTTATGATTCTTATCTTATTATTAATTAAAAAATATTGTAAGAAAAAATAAAAAATGATGATTTTGTCTATTACAGAGACTTTTAATGAAGGACAAAAAATTTAATTCAACTTTCTAAGGGTCTTAAAACTTTTAATATATTATAGATATACATTTTTAGAAAAGAGCATAAAATAAAAATATAAAAAAAGAAAAAGACCAAAGAAGTTTCTATATTATAGAAGTGGCATGCCCGCTTCAGCGGCTTCAACCGTGATATTATTGTATTACCTCTAATTAATTACTATAAGTCATTATGTAATAGAAATTTAATAGTATTTAACTAAAAAAGAAAAATAGATATTTATGGCATGTCTGCTTTAGCTGCTTCAACCGTAATTTTACTAAATATCACCCGTAATTAGTTATTATAAGTCATCTAAGTATTAAAAAATTAATAATATTTAATTAAAAAAAGATAAAATAGACATAAAATAATAAATTAACTCTTAATGTTTTAAATTAACTTGACATCTTATATGAGACTCACTTAATTTTTTTTCACAATTTTTTTGTTATAAATTTGCTATATCATTTTTACTAAATATCACCTCTAATTAATTATGACAAGTCATCTAAGTATTAAAAAAATAATATTATTTAATAAAAATAAAATAGACATAAATTGATAAATTAACTCTTGATGTTTTAAATTAACTTGACGTCTTATATGCGGTCCGCTTAATTTTTTCACAGTTATTTTTATAATAATTTTGCTATATCACGTCTAGTTAGTTGTTGTAAGTCATTTAAAACATGTTTACTTCATTGCTTCAATCGTGATTTTACTATATCACTCCTAATTAATTATTATGATCATCTAAGCATTGTACAACTTAAAGTGATATTTATAAGTTATTACCTCACTTATAAAGAATGATAAGCAGATAACAAATCGACATATTTGCTTGTGTTGCTTGCTTAGATATTTTCTTTATATTGGTTTATTTTGCTTTTCTTCGTAATCTGTTATGTATTTGAGAATTATGTAAAAGTTTTATAAATCATAATACTTAACAACTTAAAATAATTAAAAAAACGTAAAAAGATTTAGTTGACTCTCAAAATTTTATTTTATTTTTATCAGAAAGTTGTGCATTAATATAAAACAGAAGAAAAAAACACAGGAGTTTAGGGAGCCTAGTCAAGATTTATTACAAAAAAAGTTGGGCGTATGCCCAAAGAGTTCAAAAGTGAAGGTGGATGTAGGGGACCACTGAAGGGTGTCAACTTCATGATTGATCCTTCTGGAAAGATGTTCCATGCACAAGATAAAAATGTAGCGGGACATAGGGTCCCCTTTCCCTATGACCTTAGTAGGCATGAAGCTAGGAGTTATACTCCCATTCATTAGGACAGAGATGAAGGAGGAGGAGATATAAGAGATGATGAGCTTAGTTAGTCCGGGAGGGGGGGTTACAGAAATGCAGAGCCTGTATAATGAATGACCATTCCATCCTGTCAAAGGATTTTATAGGTCATTCTTTAGAATCATACATGTCTTTTTCTCCTCAATCTATTGAAGTGGTTGATGTACTCCTGGACAATGATTGCACTGCCAGAATTCCTTCTTTTGAAGAGAAAACTATCCTGATTATGGTCAATTGTGGACTGGAGGATGTGCTTAATCCTATTAGCAATGATTTTGGTTATAATTTCATGTTATGTATTACACAGTCTGATGGGTTTGAAATTTCTAAAAGAAGTAGCATATTCGCACTTTAGAATGAGGCAAAGAAAGGTAGAGTTTGCCTTTTTGTCCATGGAGTAGGTGAAGAAGGTGTTTGTACATAAATTATGAAGAAGGGGGACTATAGTGTCCTAGTACTTCTGGTACATAAAGGGGTGCATCCCATCAGGACCAGGAGTTTTAGAAGGAAAGAAGGAGAACACAACTCTCCTGATCTCCTCAATACCAGGGATGGAGTCAAGGAGGGCATGATTAGAGGAGTTGATAGAGCCATAGCTAGAGGGGTTGGACTGGTACCTATAAGTAGCACTTATATAATCTGAGGTAAATAAAGAACTATAGAAAGATATTATGGCCTCTTTTTATCTCTGTTTGATCATAACGCCAATTGCTATTCTCTTTGAGGGAGTTGATGTTATTCCTCCTCCTCTTATTGAGGGTAGAAGTATAAAAAAACTTGGTGTTTTTATCCCCATCCATGAGCCAGTTGATCCTGGATTTTAACCTCTAAAATTCACTTTTTTGGTCTAGGATATATCTAAAATCCTAAAAGAAGGTCCTCTCTAGGTCATGAAAGAAAAGACAGATAGGATAGTTAGGATATTTTAGGATTCCAGCCAACCTAGCCAGAATATACTTCTTTTTTTGAAAGATATCTCCAAAAACCTCTCTATTCCAAGTTTTGGAATCTTTGGAAAAAGCAAGGGTAGCTCTAGTAAGATTAACACTAGGAGTTAATAACAAGGTTGCCAATATGGTTGCACCACATGGACTCCACTTTGAAAGGCCTGTGGTGGCTATGGGGAGGTTTGGTAAGACCGATGAGCAGGGAAAAGTGGTCAGAGTGGGTATTGGGGAGGTTTAGGATAGAGGCTTCAGGAAACTGATGTATCCAATTGTCATTGATAAGACATCTATGAAGCCTTTCTAGAATTAGGCTATGCCTATTCTGATATCTCATGTTATACCAAGTGTATTTACTACCTCTAACGTCAAGATCAATGAGCTTATAGTGATTAATGCAATCCCAAAAAAGTGAGGCCCAATAAAAGTTTATTGTATTACCTCTAAATTTTTTTGTCCTTTTTAAGATTTCATTATTGTCACTCCCACAACCAACTATTACTACCAAAGGAGTCAAGGATATCAGACATAGACACGAGCTAATCTTAGAGAAGTCTCCTAATATTGAAATATGTGCTAGCATAAATAATATTTAATACCAGTGGGAAAAAGTAGAACATACCTTGACAGTGACATGAATAGCCTGATGAGTGATAGAGCAACTGTTAATGATGATATTATCTTTTTTTCATATGATGACATTGCCACCAGAGCTTTCAGTGGCACTAGACTGTATATGACAGTGGTAACTAAACTCATTAGTAAGATTCTCATGGTCTGTCATCCTAGTTTCTAGAAGGTCTAGGATGGAGGGCTTGTGGATACTAACCATGGATTTATAATGCCTCCTAATTCTACACTATTAACCCTTTAGCATTCTAAATTAAATAGTTCATCATCATTGGTTTAGGAGTAGGGGTGGGGTCTTTCATCATATCTTTCCCCTTTCCTAGAGGATTGGAGGATCCCACCATCTCTCAAGCCTTTCTCTTACTTGATAAAGAGGTTAACTTGGCTATGAAGTGTTCCCCTATCATAAGATTTGGGAGATTTAGCTTTAATTCTAGCTTGGATAGTTCTTGGGGTGAGAGAATAATGACCAACTCATGAATGAGTTCCATGCACTCTAAACTTACAGGTCTTTCCAGAGTGAGAGCATCTGTTTTGGGGATCCTCAGTTGTGCTTGCAATCCTTCCATCTCCTTGTTGATCTCCTTCAAGGCCTCCAGTATTTTTTATCTTTCTAGCATCTCTAGGGATTGAGGAGGAGGAATGGGAGAAGGGGTTGACAGTGAGAAGGGTTTAACTTGATTTTTCATAGGGGGATTCACAAAAGTTGGACCTGGGTTATGAGGAGAGGATTTAGAGGGGGTAAGAATGGTAACCTTAAGCTTACTTGGTTCATTAATTCTGATAGGGTCACTGGTGTTAGTTACTCCTGGAAAGATGAGCCGATCATATAGAGTATGGTCTCCATCCATACATTCTGACCAAAGTTCAGGAGCCCCTGGTATAGGTATTCCATGGATAGTTGGGCCAGGTACCTTGGGTCCTAAATGTACAAGGTTACTTGTGAGACAATTAATTGGAGAGGTAGACCTCCAGCCAAGAAGCTGGTAGGTGATCCTAAGAGAGAACTTCCGTGAACATGGTAATCATGTTGGTGCTTGGAGGAGAGTTTATTGTGTCGGTATGAAGAATTTTGCATGACATCCATTTGAGAATTGTATGTCATATCTAAAGGAAGAATTTGGAGAGTTTCCTCATTGGAACTGACATTAGCATTAAATGTTATGTCTGTATGAAGGACAGTGTCCATCGAACCATCTGGGAAGTAGAAGAGTTTCCGACCGACATGTAAGTACTTATAGCTCTAGGATTATGAGTGCCTGGGATGAGCTAGCAATGGTGGGTTCCAAGAGCGATTTCATTCTTTTTGTTTCCCGTATTAGTGCGGGAATTATAATTGTTCAAAATAAGGGGAGGATTAAAAGAAGTGGGATCCCCTATTAAGGGCCTATTTGGGTCTAAAGAAGAAAGGGGATTGGAGACCATGGGAAGCTGTTGGGCTACCCTTGAGGTCTTCTGGGCCTTATAAGGGGCCTTGGTAACCAGGTAGCATGAGAATACTAGGTTTGTCCCTTTGTGTGATTTAATGGGAGAATCAATTTGTCCTTGGGTTGTTAGAGGCCCAAACTGATTCTTTCCCCTAAAGGGCTCAGTGTTGAGGGTCTGCCCTAGGTTCCTACTCCCATATCCAAAGTTTACTATACTGATTAGTGAAGGTGCCGAAGTGGAAAGGGTAGGGGGACTTACCTGGTGCTGCTTTTGGAGTTTTACCTACGTTACTAGCCAAAGGCACGGTTACCCGTTATTGTCCTATGTTCGAATGAGTCTTTTTCTTCCTAGCAAAAGAGTCGATTTACCACTCATTTTTGATCTTCCTCACTGGGGTTCGTGAGGAATTGTTCAAGTCTGCTGATTCAACTTTGGATTGGCAATTCAAAGCAGTATGACCCAATTAGCCACATAATTTTCATAACATGCCCTCTCTCTCATATACAATGTTTTCTTTATGGCCTCCGATGGTGACTGAGGTCATGACCAGGATGCCTATTATTATATGGAAGCAAATTCGAGCATATCTGCCCCTTAAAGTTGCAGATGGGCAAGCATCGATCTTCCAAAGTTTCCTAATTTCCCCCCACCCTTTGGAGGATAAGTGAATCACAAAATTCGGTATGGAGTTGGGTTAATCAGATCCAGATCATTGTGGAGTTGATCTGTGTTGCTCTTGGGATGAAGTTAGGCTACCATTTTCTTACTGAAAGGAAACCGCCGGCTATGAACTATGGTCCCTTTTGTAGAGCTTCTGCCCGACTCTCTGGATTTTCAAATTTTACAAAGAAGAAATCTAAACCCAGATCAATTAGGCAAAGGGGTTCGATTGGCTTCCAAAGAGTTTCCAAATTTTTTTTAAGATATTGGTGGGTGAATTTTTTTCAGAATGGTTTGATGATGACAGAATACTTTTAAGGGTCATAGAGACGTTTTTTTTCCTGGATCGATAGGTTAATTAGATTTGTATCTAGATTATTCTCATCTTCATTTGGAAGAGGGTATTCTGGTTTGGATTCAATAAAAAGTATCTTATTTGAAGCTGCGTCTTTATAGGAGGGTTTACTGTCCAATACGAGGACATCATTTGTTAGGTCATCTATGATCGGAAAGGAGGAAGATCTTTGCATTTCGTTTGAGCCTATTAGATCAAAGAAGGGGAGTTAGAGAGAAGCTGGACCTTCTCACTCTAACCCTTATCAATCTAATTTTCAGTTGCATGAATGTGACTCTCTAATTTTTTTCCAAAGTTTTGTTAATAGTATGACAGTTAACTATATCAGTACTAGCAAAAAGGGTAAGGTCATCAGCAAAAAATAAGTGAGAGATATGGGGTCCCTTCTACTAATGGATATAGGGGGACCATTGAAGGGTGTCAACTTCATAATTAATCCTTCTAAAAAGAATTTCTAAGCAAGTGATAAAAAGGTAGGGGGAGATAGGGTCCCCTTGCCTTATGCCCCTAGTAGGCTTGAAGCTAGGAGTTATGCTCCCATTCATTAGGACTGAGATGGAAGAGGAGGAGATACAAGAGATGATGAGCTTAGTTAATTTCCACAATATCACCAGAAACTTGATAGCAAGAGTTCAAAATTTTATTACTGCCACATAACTTGTGACAGAAGAAAAGTACTATAAATCATAATAATTAATATAAAAATATTTAAAAAATATGTAAAAAATTTAGTTAACTCTCAAAATTGTATCAATACCACATAAACTGAGACAGAGGGTGTAACATATATTATTTAAAAATTATATAAAAAGTACTATAAATCACATAAATTAACCTAAAATTGTTCCTCATGTTGTGCCCGTGCTAACACGGTATATCCCTCTAGTATTAATGGGTAAACTACATAAATGACCCTCATAATGGGTGACTTTATTTTTTTGTCCCTCGTAAGAAGAGTTCTACAAAACTAGCCTTCCTTCTTTTTTTATATATAGAACAATTACATATTTGCCCTCCATATCTCAAATATTTCAAAAAAACTCAATACTTATTTATCTTTCAACTTCTATTTTTATCTCTTCTTTATTTTACTTTGATTTTTATTTTTTCTTTTCTCTTTTTTTTTTTTAGTTTTTCTCAATTCTTACTTTTAATTATTTTTTCTCCTCTCAACTTCTATTTTTTTCTCTTTTTTATTTTACTTTGATTCTTAATTTTTCTTTCCTCTATTTTGTTCTCTTTAGTTTTTTTCAACCCTTACTTTGTTCTTTTCTCTTCTCAACTTCTAATTTTTTCTTAATTTTTAATATTTTTCTTTGACTTTTATTTTTTCTTTTCTCTTTTCTTATTTTTTAAATTTTCTCAACCTTTATTTGTATTTTGCCTTTTTTTTTTCTTTTTCTCAACCATTATTTTTTTCCTTTTGTCCTCTCGACCTCTATATTTTCTTTCTTTTTCTTTTTTTTTTAATTTTTATTTTTTTTCTATTTAAATATCTTTCCTTATTTTTTTCGCAACTTTTATTGTCTTTTTTTTTCTTTTCTTCGATTCCTGCCAAACAACAAGTTACGCCCATAGGCAAAAATTAACACTATTACATTATATCTTGATTTATGATATGTTCTATAAATCTTGCCTTAGAGGCAAGACATAGGACTTTCAAACACCAAGTTATGTTTCATAGACAGGAGTTGACATTCCCACATTTTATCTTGATTTATAAGATGTTCTACACCTCTTGCCTTAGAGGCACGACTTATCTCAAAGATTTTCAAACAACAAGTTACGTACATTGGAAAAGAATCAACACTACTACATTATATTTTTTACTTATGAAATGCTCTATAACTCTTGTCTTTGAGGCAAGACTTAGCTCAAGGACCATCAAACAACAGGTTGTGCCCCTTAGGCAAGAGTTGATATTACCACATTGTATTTTTATTTATGAGATGTTATATAAATCTTACCTTAGAGGCAAGACTTAACCCAAGGACTTTCAAACAATAAGTTACGCCTCATGGGTCATCAAATAACAAGTTAAGCCCCATGGGCAAGAGTTGACACTACCACATTGTATATTGATTTATGGAACTACCACATTGTATATTGATTTATGACACTACACGTGCTCTATAACTCTTCCCTTAGAGGCAAGACTTAGATCAATGACTTTCATACAATAAGTTGCACTTCATGGGCAAGAGTTGACATTACCACATTGTGTTTTGATTTATGAGATGTTGTATAATTCTTGCCTTAGAGGCAAGACTTAACCCAAGGACTTTAGAACAACTAGTTATGTCCTATAGGTAAGAATTGACACTACCACATTATTTTGATTTATAAAATGCTCTACAACTCTTGCCTTAGAGGCAAGGCTTAGACCAAAAACTTTTAAACAATAAGTTACGCTCCATGGACAAGATTTGACACTATCACATTGTGTCTAGATTTATGAGATGTTTTATAAATCAAGGACTTTCAAACAACAATTTATGTGTAACAACCTAAAAATTTGATGAAATATGTAAAATATGTATTTTTGTGTGATTTGAATATTTTACCCCTTTCTATAGTTGCATTATGGTATTTCTGGGGTGTAGGGGGTAATTGACACAGTTCCCAATGCATTTTGGTATCATTTGTGTGATATTGTAGTTTTTGGAGGCTTTGAGAGCCTTATTTTGGACTTCTGCGGCTATTTTTGGATCCATACAACAGATGACTGAATGAACTACTCCAGCAGATCTGAATGTCAATTTTACGGTGGTAGCATGTTTGGTGTGATTTCTTGGATTTAAATCTCATTTTGACCCTCCACTTGAAAAATTGTAATTTCAAATTTTGGAGGTCAAATTTGTGAATAAAATTTTTCCAAAATTCTAATATCGCTATTGAGTCTGGTACATCAAATTTAGTATGGTTACATAGTTTGTTTGCATATATAGGACTCTGAATACATCTTGAACACCCTATCGAAGTACGTTTTGGGAATTAAAAATCTGGTGCACTAGGTTGCTAGTGCAACTTGGAAAATAAAGGGTAAATCTCATTTAAGGAGCCCGATTTATGCTTTAATATTTTTGGCCAATTTTGCTCATTCTTTCACCTTGCCTCTTGCGATTTAAACCCTAAAATAGTATGAGAGCTTAAAATAAAGTTTGTAGGTGCTTGGGAAGCTAGATTAATGTCTACTTCTTGATTCTTTATGGATTTAAGGTGAGATTTCTTGGGATCACCACGTGAGATTTCTTTCCTCTTTGAGAGATTTACTCATTTAGATCCTCTTAGATTTAGTGTTGTTGTGGGAAGGGATGCCTACGAGTTCTTGATTAATTATCGTGAGAAACTATATAACTTGGGTTCTCTTGAGTCGCATGGAGTGGCTTACACTACCTATTAGTTGAGAGATGCTGCGAGAGATTGGTGGAGATTGTTTGTTAGTTGTAGACCTCTTGGTGCTCCTGATTTGACTTGGGATCAGTTCATTGATGCCTTTTTAGAGAGATTTTATCATGGCCCGAGACTACCCCTAGTCGTAACACGGTGCTTAAGGCCATAAGTGACCCTAAGATAACCTATGAACTAGCATAAGCTATAAGTACTGAAAGAAAGATTTTAAATTACAGTGCAGAAGTCATTTCATTAAATATCTGAATAATCAAATCCATAACAAAAAGGGTCTGAAACATATTGCTGAAAACATAACTAATTGTCTATTTGTCTGAAAGCCTCTAAATATAATGAGTTATTGGGACAAGTCCCCAACTAACTCTGACTACTGAGATAACATAAACTAAAATACTAGAAAGCATGATAAATAATTTACTAGTCCTCGACTGATGAGGACTCACCAATGCTGCAATTGATGGATATAGGAATGGACTACGTGCGATCTGGGAACTGAGTGTCCGAACCTATATTGTGAAATCAATATAGCATAAAAGAAAGTATGCAGTCAGTACTTTGAATGTATTCTTATTCCAGATAAGGACTAGCTGATATGTATTTATGAAATGATACTAAATATGAATTCATGTACATCAAATGTAAGACCAAGTAAAGTATGTGTTGAAATAATCTGTAAAACTGATTAACTGAATAACCAATAGACTAAACACTTGGTCATGCAATCCTGAACTGGTATGATATAAATACTGAGCTGGGATATGGGATCTAATTATAACTGACATGCCCTAATCTGAGCTAATAGGATTTCAACCCGTATCCCCTGTTAAAGGGCGTTGGTACCTTGCCAGGGGTACTAGCACTGGCTGGAATGGATCCACTAATCTGATATCTCAAAGGATGAGGATGTCATGCCTTTAATGACATAGGACCCCTAAAAATCTATGGTGGCACCGTAGGTCTGTAACTTACGTACTGCTACTGACAACTCATACCTAACTGGCGGGGGGTCGTCATCCTTGCGTTCACTCAGTGCTAAGTACTATCCCCAACTAAATTACACTAGTATTAGTATTCATTAAACATGGTCTGGTATTGATAAATGCTCATTATGGTGATCTTATGAATTTGATGATACAAGCATGGTATGGGAAAAATCATGAATAACACCCCATATTACAATTACTAATCATGATGCAGACATTTGCATCATCAAACATACAAGAAGTTTGAGAACACAATTATCATAAGGGTATATATTGTCACAGTTTAGAATAAAAACAACTGAGAGAAGATTCATAAAATACATGGTTAACTCAAAACCTCATAAAAGAGAAAAGAGTTTTACACTTGAAAGTTTAGAGAGTTTCTTGGGACTCAATGGGTAGAAGAAACCCACTAATGAATGTCCTACATACATAAAGTAGAAGCTTTGGTGAATTTCTTGGAGTTGATCTTATTATTAAGAAACCCTAGTTTGCTCTTAAGGAAGAAGATAATCTCTTTTCTTTTGTGTAAGAGAATTGATTTTGATGTTTTGAGGGGTCAGGGTAGTGTTTACCTTTGATAACTGACGTTTTGGGAGCTAAAACAATGTGGGTATGGGTTATGAAGGGGTAATAATTACCAAAAAGCCCTTGTAAAAACGTACTAAGATTCTAGATCTCCAATTATTATGACTCATCCTATGACTCGTCATGACTAGTTACGAGTCATAGTTTAAGTCATAGGCTGGAACACTATGGCTAGGACCTTCGCTGTCTTGACTTCGACTCACCACTTTATGACTTATGAAAACCAACTACGATTCATTAAGTGGAGTTATACTCTGAGGCTGGGCTCCTAGGTCACTCATTGGTTAGGCTACGAGTCCTCTATAGACTCGTAATGTTAGACTATGAACCACATGCTGGACTCCTAACCACTAAAGTAGATCTTGGGTAGCACACTGTTGTGACTATGAGTCCCTCCCTTTAACTCGTAGCCAATGATTGTGGGTCATAGAGAAGAGGTGTAGTCACTGAACTATAGTTGAGGATTCACTAGGATGACTATGACTCGCTCGTGATAACTCATTACCTTGAGTCATAGCCATGGCAGTGTGTCAGGCCCTTAAGGGAAATCTTCCATGACTTCTTGCCATGACCTCGCATCAAGACGAGGTTTGATGCATTGGAAATCTATCTTTGTGGCCTATCCCATGAGGGTTCTAAATATTGAAAATATGGGGCATTGTAGATTTGTCCTGTATAGCTTAAAGGATTGAATGTGTGATAAGTTTGATTGACTGGAGCAATGCTCTATGACTATAGCAGAGTATGAGGCATGCTTTTATGCCTTGTATAGATATTATTATGCTGGTATTTCCACCAATTATAAGAATATTCAAAAGTTTGTGAAGGGTCTGAATGTCTCTCTTCAGTTGGCTATGTCTTAGATAGATGTATTTAGGGCATCTTTTCAGAGTATTATAGATCATGACAGGATGATAGAGGGTATTCTTTGAGTATCTCAGGGTGGCACCAAGAAGGTGCACTATTTTGGTATGTTCAGAGGTTAGTATTCTCATGGTAGAGATTTTAGAGATTCTCATGGTTATCAGAGTAGGCGGCCTTATAGAGTTTCGTGGTAAATCTTTGGGTTCAGCAGTGCAAGGTGGCCATTCGAGCCTAGTAGTTCTTTCTCCTATTTAGATAGGTCGTAGGACTTGTTATGTATGTTGTGAGATTGGTCATTTGGCCAAGAACTGCCTCCATCGTATGATTGGGGCTACTCCTATTTTAGTAGTGAGAGGTAGAGATTCTACTAAAGGTATGAGGGGCAGAAGTAGTAAATCTCCTAGGTTAGTCATGGGTCTACTCAGGCAGTTGGTGGTCGTGAGGCCACTCAAAAAGTTAGTAGTCGTATGGCCACTCAGGAAATTAGTGGTCGCGGGGTTACTTAGGTAGTTCGTTGTCATGGGCAGTGCTATGCTATACCAGCTATACCTGAGGCAGAGGTTTTAGATACTGTGATCACATGTATCATCCTTGTTTGTTTTAGACCTACATTTGTGTTATTTGACACCGAATCAACTTTTTTCTATGTGTCTATGTATTTTTCTTTGGGTTTTATTTTTTTAGTGAGCCTCTTGCCATGCCTATTTGTGTATCGAACCCAATATGTGATTTTTTTAGTGGTGGATCGGGTGTACCAATCTTATGTTGTGACTTTTTATGGCCGTGAGACTTAGGCAGAATTGCTTATATTAGATATGGTTCATTTTGATGTTATTTTTGGTATGAATTGGTTGGCTCCTTATCATGTTGTCTTAGATTATTTTTCTAAGACTGTGACTTTAGCTTCGTCGGGTGTGCCAAGGATAGATTAGAAAGGTGCACTTCATTCAGGACCCAAGAGGGTCATATCTTATGTTTAGGCTCATCGATTGGTTGAGAAGGGATGCTTAGTTTATTTGGCTTATATTCATAGTACTAGTGTTGTTTTACCTCCTTTCTTAGATTCTGTTCGTGTTGTTCCTGAGTTTACGGATGTGTGTCCTGTGAATTTTCCTGGTATGCCTTCAGATCATGATATTGATTTTTCTATTGATGTTGCATCGGGCACCAAAACCATTTATATTTCTCCTTATAGAATGGACCCAATCGAGTTGAAGAAATTGAAGGATTATTAGCAAGAGTTGTTAGATAAGGGATTTATCTAACCTAGTATATCGCCTTGGGGTATGTCTATCTTGTTTGTGAAAAAGAAGGATGGGTCTATGCGGATGTGTATTGATTATCTACAATTGAACAAGGTGATGGTTAAAAATAAGTATCTTTTTCCCCGCATTGATGATTTATTTGATTAGCTTCAGGACACCACAATGTTTTTGAAGATTGATTTGAGGTTTGGGTATCACCAGTTGAGGAATAGGGCTTCGAATATTCCAAAGATAGCTTTTCAGACTTGATATGATCATTATGAGTTCTTGGTCATGTCCTTTTGGTTGACCAATGCCCTTGCCTCATTCATGGAATTGATGAATCGAGTGATTCATTTGTATCTTGACTCCGTTGTTATTGTATTTATAGATAATATCTTATTTTATTCCAAGAGTGAGGCTGAGCATGAGGAGCATTTGTGAATTGTGCTTCAGATATTGAGTGATGAGAAGTTGTATGGGAAGTTCTATTAGTGTGAGTTTTGGTTGGAGTCTGTCTCTTTCTTGGGTCATGTGGTGACTAAGGAAGGTAGTATGGTTGATCTAGACAAGGTTGTGGCGGTTCGTGATTGTGATAGACCTACTTCGCCTACCAAGATTCTAAGTTTTGTTGTCTTGGCAGGTTATTAGTAGAGTGTTGTTGAGGGTTTCTCATCTATTGCAGCTCCATTGACCAAGTTAACTCAGAAGAAGATCTCTTTCCAGTGGTCCAATGCTTGTGAGGTGAGCTTTCAAAAGCTTAAGGATTTATTGACTTCGGCTCCTATTTTGGCTCTGCCTAAGAAGGGTGTGGGATTTATCGTGTTTTGTAAGGCTTTAGGTGTTGGATTGGGTATTATGTTGATGCAAGAGGGCAAGTGTAACACCCTAACTTAGGAAGAAGTCTCACATCGGCAAAACACTGGAGGGATGCTGGGTATATAAGTAAGAAAGCCTTACTCCCTAGTGACGCATTTTAAAGCCGTATAGGCCTGGGCCCAGAGCAGACAATATCACTAGTGGGTTGGGCAGTGGCAAGGGTATCTCGGGCCTGTATGGTTCGGGATGCCCGTCGCAGCCAGGGCCTCAGGTCGGGTCATGATAGAATGGTATCAGAGCCGCTCATGTGTCTTTCTTGTTGATGTGGGCCAGAGTTCAAAACTGAGTGTAGGAGAATCCCGATAAGGCAGGGCAAACCTTAGTCTTGAGTGTAGGCAAATCCCATTCGGTGGGGCAAACCTCAGTGAGGATGCTGAGTCCGTAAGGGGGGTATATGCAACACCCCAACTTAGGAAGGAGTCCCACATCGGCAAAACATAAGAGGGATGCTGGGTATATAAGTGAGAAAGCCTTACTCCCCAGTAACGCGTTTTAAAGTCGTGCGGGCCTGGGCCGAGAGCGGATAATATCACTAGTGGGTTGGGAAGTGGCAGGGGTATCTCGGGCTTGTGTGGTTTGGGATGCCCATCGCGGCCAGGGCCTCGGGTCGGGTCGTGACAGTAAGGTAATTGCTTATGCATCTCGTCTGTTGAGGCCTCGTGGGAAGAATTATCTTACCCATGATTTAGAGTATTGCACAGTTGTGTTTGCTTAAAAGTTATGGAGGCACTACTTGTATGGAGTCCGTAGTGAGATTTTCTTAGATCATCTTAGTCTTCAGTACTTCTTCACGTAGTAAGATCTTAATATAGGGCAGCATCATTGGCTCGATTATTTTAAGGATTATGACCTGACCATTCTCTATCATCTGGGAAAGGCTAATATGGTTGTGGATGCCTTGATCCAAAGTTGACTAGCATGGGTAGATTGACACATCTTTTAACCTAGGAGAGGGCCTTAGCCTTAAAGGTTCAGTCTTTTGCTAACCAGATAGTTAGGCTTGATATTTTGGCACCTGAATGTGTTTTGGAATTTGTGGAGGCTAGATCGTCTTTGATGGAGTAGATTTGAGCTCATCAGTTTGATGATGTTAGATTGAGGTTTATTCAAAATAAGGTGTTGAGTGGGGAGGCTAAGGAAGCCTCACTTGATTCAGATGGAGTTTTGCAAATTGGAGGCCAAGTTTCTGTGATGAGAGTGGGTGATTAGATTAGGTTGATCTTGGAGTAGGCCCATTATTCCAGATATTCTTTCCATCTAGGTATGACTAAGATATATCATGACTTGAGAGAACAATAATGGTAGGGTGGTATAATGCATGATATGGGCGAAAAGAGTTCAATACCGTTCACAAGGAGCCAAGCTAGGGAATTGCAAATCTTTCAAGGCTTCTTCATGAAGATGGACGTGTGTGACCATGTTTTGAGTCCCTCCAAGGGATTTTTCCTTTTAAAGTGTGAAGAAGAGGTGACCTTGGAGTGTTAGAAGAGGCGTCCTTGGAGTGTTAATATTTATTAAGGGTATTTTAGTAATTTCATGCATGAGACTATAAATAGCTACTTGTTAGGTTGTTTTTTTTTTAGCTTGTTTTGAATATTCAATGAACATTACTCTTGAAAGAGTGTTGGTGAAACTAGGGTTTAATGTTTGATTAGAACTGGGGGTTTTGAGGGTATTGAATTGCTCTTGGTCCACGTAAGATATTGGTGTTTGATTCTATTAAAGTTAGGGATCTTTGGGTTTGATAGACCTATTGGTTCTTAATCCTTAGTTGTTTCTTATGTCAATTTTCCTATCTTTACTTTCATGCATTGTTTGTGTTTTGCTTCTTTAGGTAGTTTTTATCTCTCTTAGGTCGATTCTCTATCATTTGGTATCAAGAGCAAGGTTTGATTTCGTTCCTACGAAATCAATCTTGGATTGTTATCTAGAAAATCAACAAAAAAAGTGTCAAAAATCGAAAATCACAAAAAAAAGTTTTTGTTTCCGTTTTTACCCATGGACGAAACTTTGAAATTTTAGATTTTTATGTCTTTTGGAGTTTCTAGTGTTAGATCTTTGTTCCCTAACACTAATAGAGTCTATATCTCGAATTTGAGTTTATTTTGGGTTGATTTAAGCCATCCACTATTGTTGAGCTCGAGTAAAAGAAATTTGTTGGTGGATCTAGAATTTTGGAAGGGTTTTGTTGTGATTTTGGCTTGAAAAATGTGTTGGTTTATTTTTGGGGATCAACGGGAGCTTGAAAAATTGAAAATCATTCAATTCTGAGGTCATTTGGCTAAGGTTTCATTTTTGAATGTTCTTGGTGTTCTTCATGTTCTTCATATGTTGTTGAAGAAGAACATTCAAAAAGTGGGGTTTTGATCCAAAAAAGAGGAGAAAGGTGTGGTACTTGTTTGTTCAAAAAATATTCCAAAAAATATCCTAAGTCTTCCAAAGGAATAAAGAGTCCAAAAGCATCAAAAGAAAATATTCTCAAAGAAGAGGACAAGGGAAAGTACAAGGAGGGGACCACAAGGAAATTCAAACTCTCTTTAGTTTGAAGAATCAATTGAAAGACTCCTTTTCATTGTATTTTCAGCCACAAAACCGATTACCACACTCCAAAGATTGAAGATTGATTGAATACAAATTTGAAACAAACAATCTCCAAAAAGTCAACCAACATTGACCAAGGCAGCCACGTCACTCAATCTGCTCCATAGCTTTAAGCTCAAAATTGGGATTCTTGGTTTCTTTTCTTTGATCCTTTGGTTTCTTTTCTTGATTCTATTTGTAATTGACAACTAGTAATTGCCTACTTAGTTGTGAATTTGCTTTGAATCAATTTCTTTCGTTGTCATCTTTCATTGTCTGCTTTTTTTTGTTATTGATTTGTTGTAGTTTCTTGGATCAAGTCTGAATGATATTTTCTTTGAGTCCCTCAAACGAAAATCTATTCGGAGCAAGAGTAGATATCAGCCTTCAACTTCTCACGGATTACAAGCCAACATTCAACACTTGTGAAGTTAAGTGTGAGGTAACCAAGGGAGAGTAGAGTTGTGAGGATACTTTTGAGCTAACAAGTTTATTGTTGTCTTTTCTTAGGTACAATGGAAATGGAAGGAGAAACATCTCAAACCGTGGACAACAATTCTACTAATACTATCTTGGCCTCTCTTGAAGCTCTCACCCGTGGCTTTGATAGACTACAAATGAGCTTTGATAGACTAGAAATGGAGGTGAAGTTGATTAAATGGGATATGTCTACTATAAGTGGGAGGTTGGATCATGTAGAAAGCCAAAGTAACTCACATCCATCTACTCCTCAACACTACCATGTTTCCTTAAGTGGGCATTCTCAAAACACTTCTACTACCATTACCCCGGAAACCTTTCACCAAATATTTAATCGACCAAGGCCTCCACAAAATGTCACCACCCAAACTACCTCAAAGGCGAAACCCCACTAGACCACTTCATCCTTAATTTAATCAAGCCCAACAAGAATAACTTAGAAACTAAATACCTCAATCTACCCCAAATCCGACCCCTCCATTCCAAGCTCCACTCAACCAAATGCCTCAACCTCCACCAAATCCAACTCCCTTATTCTACGACCCACTTAACCAACACCAACCCATCCATGAAGAGGAACATGGTGGGGAGGAGATACAAGAGGAGTATAGATCCTATGATGATGCCTACAAGATAGAAGAAGAGATGAGAGGTAGACATTTGGATCAAAGGAGATTTTGAGGTCAAGGAGGATGAGTTGGTCCAATTCCTAATACTAGAGGAAATACAATATGGGAATCAATTCCATCAAGGTTAGTCTTCCAATTTTCAAAGGCGAGAGAGATCCCAAAGTGTATCTTGCATGGGAGTCCTCTTTTGAAAGAATCTTCCAAGTTTATGATCTCACCGAAGAAAAAAAGATCTTCTATGCTATAACTCACTTTGAAAGTTATGCCAACATAGGTGATAGTATGTCAAAAGGTTTGGGAATGAATTGAATGGGGGACAACCCCGTCCATGGTATAGGTTGAAGGGATTTATGAGGCAAAGATACTTACCAGAGAGTTATAGGCATGATCTTCTTGCCAAGTTATACAACTTGAGACAAGGTAGAAAGAGTGTCATGGCTTACTATGATGAGTTCCCACAATTGATTTTGAACCTTGATCACCGATGAGAATAAGTCAACCATGTCATATGATTCAAGGTTAGGTTTAACAAAGACATCTCCTTATGCATGACTCTTTATAAGTTTGAGACTATAGATGGTATTTTTCAAGCGGCCTTAGAAATTAAAAGGGAGAACAAAGAGTAATCGACCTATAAGTAAAGGGGTCATCCATCATCCACTACTTGGGGTAAGAACAAAGAACTGGCTCAATCCTCCTTGGGTTAGCACAAGAACAAAGATCACCCATCTAATACTAAGCAATTCAAGACCAAGGTAGTCTAAAAATATCCTCCAAAAAATAAAGGTAACAAGTATCCTACTTTGAATTCTAAGGGATTCCAATGCTTTAAGTGTAAAGGGTGGTGACATAAGGAAAATGAATGTCCTAACCAAAG
This sequence comes from Capsicum annuum, assembly GCF_002878395.1. Lineage (NCBI taxonomy): Eukaryota > Viridiplantae > Streptophyta > Magnoliopsida > Solanales > Solanaceae > Capsicum > Capsicum annuum. The sequence goes on along the minus strand of NC_061122.1, from coordinate 144,566,065 downwards.
AAATGTGATTCTTTTTGAAGGAAAATTATATTATCGTAGAGAAGAAGTGGTATTATAAGCGGATGACAATAATGACAAGTATCAAGATGTAGAGCAAGTAGAAGATGAGATATAAGAAGAGGGATATAAAGAAGAAACTTGTCCACAAGGTGGTGAGCTTGAAGTACCAAACTTGTGGTAAGACGAGTCATGTTTAGTAAGGCTTTGGATGATCCTAGTCAAAGGGAGAATCTTTTCCATACCAAATGCCTTATTAAAGGAGGTATGTGCTCAATGGTTATTGATAGTGTAAGTTGTACTAATGTTGCTAGTACCACCATGTTTGATTTCTTGAAGCTTCCCACTAATACATATGCAAGTCCTTATAAACTCTAATGGTTGAAGGAATATAGAGAATTAAAGGTCACTTGGCAAGTTGGGATTTATTTCAAGGTAGGAAACTACTAATATGAGGTAATTTGTGATATGATACCTATGCAAGCTTGTCACTTATTATTGGGAAGACCATGGCAATATGATCAATCCACTAAGTATGATAGAAGAACCAATCGGTACTCTCTTGATCGATCTACTAAGTATGATAGAAGAATAAATCGGTACTCTCTTGAGTTTACACTTCACCCTATCTCACTATTATAAGTGAATAAAGTCCATCAACAATTAAGGGAGTTAAAAGAAAAAGGGAAGAAGGAGAAGAGAGGGGAAACCGAGGGAAGGAAAAGTACAGAAGGGAGGAAACAATGCAATCAAAGGGAAAGGATCCTATGGTGATGTTGTCTAGGAAGAAGGATCTCTTCAAGGAGCATGTTGACAAAACACCCATGCTTCTCCTACCCATGCTTTTAATACTAACCTTTCTTCATTTTCTATTCCCTATTCTTTTTCCTTTGTTTTGCAGGATTTTGAAGATGTGTTTCCAAAGGAACTTCCACACAATTTACCCCCACTTCCGAGAATTGAGCATCAAATAGACTGCATGTTGGGATCTCAATTGCCTAACAAACCGACATACCAAAGTAACCCTATGGATAACAAAGAACTTCAATGACAAGTTGAGGAACTTCTTAATAAGGGATACATCAAAGAAAACATGAGTCCATGTGAGGTTCTGGTCTTGTCAGTGTAAAAGAAAGATGGAAAATGGTGAATGTGTGTGGATTACCGATCTTTCAATAAGATAACGGTAAAGTATCACCACCCTATTCCCCGATTGGATAACATGCTTAATGAATTGAATGGTTCACGTGTGTTCTCAAAGATTAATCTTAGGAGCAGCTATCACCAAATAAGAATGCAATTGGGTGATGAATGAATAACTGCCTTCAAGACCAAGTTAAGTCTATATGAATAGATGGTCATGCCATTCAACCTCACTAATGCTCCTAGTACTTTCATGCGGTTAATGAATCATGTGATGAAACCCTTCATTGGAAAGTTTATTGTGGTGTCTTTTAATGATGTCCTCATTTATATCAAATCCTTTAAAGAGCATGTTTTACATTTACAAGTGTATTTGAAGTCCTTAAAAATAAAAGGTTGTATGCTTATCTTGAGAAATGCACTTTTGGTGTGAATGAATTTGTGTTGTTGGGATTTGTTGTAAGTTCAAGAGGAGTCGAGGTGGATGAATCTAAGATAGACGCTATAAAGAATTGGCCAACTCCAAAATCCATTGGTGAAGTACGAAGCTTCCATGGGTTGGCTTTTTTTATTGGCGGTTTATCAAAGAATTTAGTACCATCACTTCTCCCTTGACCGATGTCATCCGAAAGGACAAACCTTTAAAGTGGGGTGAATAACAAGCCAAAGCATTTGAAACCTTGAAGGCGATGCTTATTTCTGCCCCTTTGTTGCAATTACCCAACTTTGATAAGATGTTTGAAATTGAATGTGATGAAAGTAAAGTAGGAATTGGGGCCATCTTAATGTAAGATCTTAAACCTATTTCCTATTTTAGTGAGAAACCCAGGGCGCAACTTTAAATTATTCCACTTCTGATCTATAGTTATACACCTTGATTCGAGCTTTCGATAATTGGCACCATTACTTATGGCCCAAGAATTTATGACCCGAATGGACCATAAATCCTTAACACATCTTAGGTCCTAAGGTAAGATAAAAAAATAACATGAAAAGTGGATTGAATTCCTATAAACCTTCCCTTATGTCATTCAATATAAAAAGGGAAAGAAAAATGTGGTTACTGACACATTATCAAGGAAACATGTTTTCATTCTACCTTATCTTCCAAGTTGATAGGATTTGAGATATTTAAGATAATGTATCCTGAGGACCTCATATTTTCCCCTATCTTTTGGGATTGGGAGGAATGAGGTAGGGAAAAAGGGCTTAAGGATGGGGTTTCCACTCCCTATTTAAAGTTTGATGGGTATTTGTTCAAAGAAAGAAGGTTGTGTGTGCCATCTAGTTCTTGGAGTGAATTATCTGAGAGAGAGGAACATGATGGTGGTTTGATGGTACACTCTGGGGTTGAAAAGACCATCGGGTTCCTAGAGGAGCAATTCTATAAGCCCAAGATGTACAATGATGTCACTAGGATTTGTGGCTAATGTATGGATTGTAGGAGTGCCAAATCATGCCTCCCCCTCAAAGATTATATACCCTACTAACCACTCTCCTACGCCTTTGACTTGACATCTCTATGGATTTGTTTTAGGTCTACCAAGGACAAGGAGAGGTAGGGATAACATTTTTATAGTGGTTGGATGGTTCTCTAAGATGGCCCACTTCATCCCATGTTCTTAAAGTAAGGATGAATCTAGTGTAGCCTCTTTGTTTAAGCATGTTGTTAAGCTACATGGGATCCCTCAGACCATTGTTAGTGTTAGGGACTCCAAGTTCCTTAGTCACTTTTGGAAGTTAATGTGGGGTAGGCTTGGTATGAAGCTGCTATTCTTAACCTCTTTACACCTAAAAATTGATGGACAAAAAAAAATAGTAAATAGGACCTTGAGTTCTATGCTACGCTCCATGGTTAAAAAAATATGAATTCTTAGGAGGATCACCTACCCCTAGTCAAGTTTTCTTATAATCGTGTTATCTGTTCGACTACCAGTATGACTCCCTTTGAGTGTGTGTACGGCCTAAACCCTCTTACCTCTTTAGATATAACCCCCTTGTCTAGTGATCTTGTGTTGAGTTTAGACGAAAACTAAAGAGTGGAAGCCATGAAAAAGTTGCATGAACAGGTGAGAATCCGCCTTGAGAAGAGAAACCAAGAAGTTTCTAAGAGGGACAACAATGGGAGAAGAAGGCTTGTGCTAGAACTGGGTGATTAGCTGTGGGTCCCTTGAGAAAGGATTGGTTTCCAATATTAAGGAAGGCAAAGTTAATGCCGAGGGGTAATGGCCCCTTTTAAGTGCTTAAAAGGATTAATGATAATATATATAAGATAGATCTTCCTCTAGAATACCAAGTGTACAACATATTCAATGTGTGTGACCTCTTACCCATTGACACTATTGAGGGTGATGAAGCTGCAAATTTGAGGGCGAATTCCTTTTAAGATGGATAATATAATATAGGCATAAAGAGTTTAAGACCATTCACAAGAATCTAAGCTCGATAATTGCAAATCCTTCAAGGCTTATTCATGAAGATGGACGTGTATGACCATATTTTGAGTCCCTCCAAGGGATTTTACTTTTTAAAGTGTGAAGAAGAGGCAGCCTTGGAGTTTTAATATTTATTAAGGGTGTTTTTAGAAATTTCATGCATGAGACTATAAATAGCTACTTTTTTGGTTATTTTCTCTTTAGCTTGTTTTAAATATTGAATGAACATTACTCCTGGAAGAGTGTTGGTGAAAGTAGGGTTGAATTCCTTCTTAGAAATGGGGGTTTTGAGGGTATTGAATCCCTCTTGGTCCACGTAATAAATTGGTGTTTGATTCTATTGAAGTTAGGGGTCTTTGGGTTTGACACACCCATTGGTTCTTAGTTCTTAATAGTTTCTTATGTCAATTTGCCAATCTTTACTTTCTTGTATTATTTGTGTTTTGCTTTTTTATGTAGTTTTTATCTCTCTTAGGTAGATTCTCTATCAAGGTGAGATATAGTAGATTTTGTGGCTCGTTGCCTATATTATCAGCAGGTGAAGGCCGAACATATGAGACTTGGTAGTTTACTTTAGAGGTTACCATTCTCGAATGGAAGTGGGAATGGGTTACTATGGATTTCATGATCGGGTTACCTCACACTTCACATGGATCTTATAGTATTTATGTCATCATAGATCAATTAACCAAGTCTATGCATTTACTTTTGGTGCAGGTCTCCATCTATGCTAAGAGGTTAGCCTATATCTATATTAGTGAGATTGTGCGAGTACATGGTGTGCCAGTGTCTATTAGTTCAGATTGGGGTTCTGTATTTACTTCACATTTTTGGAAGACTATTTAGGATGAGTTGGGTAAATGGGTTAATCTTAGCATTAAGTTTTACCCCAAACTAATAGTCAATCAAAGCGGACTATTCAAGTTTTGGAGGATATGCTCTGCACCTGTATGATGGATATTGGTGGCCAGTGGGAGCACCATTTGGCTTTAGCAGAGTTTGTATATAATAATAGCTATCATTCCAGTATTGATATGGATTCTATTTAGGTATTGTATGGTAGGCGTTGTCATTTGCCAGTGGGTTGGTTTGATGTTTCTGAGGTTATACTTGAGGTACGGACATTCTTCATGAGTTTTTAGATAGGGTTTGAGTCATTCATGACAGACTTAGAGCGGCTCAGAGTAGACAGGAGTGCTATCCAGGTCGCAGGCTTTGTGCCTTGAGATTTGGGGGGTTTGAGTTTCACCAATGAAGGGTGTGATGAGATTTGGGAAGATGGGAAAGCTTATCCCTAGGTATATTGGTCCATTTGAGATTCTTCAAATCGCTAGTGATGTGGCCTATGTGTTGGATTTTCCCCCAGATTTGTTAGTTGTTCATCCAATTTTTTCATGCTTCTATGCTTTGCCGTTACATTCCTGATGAGTATCATGTCATCCATTGGAATTCGGTTCAGTTAGATGAGTATTCATCTTTCATTGAGGAGTTGGTCTCCATTTTGGCTAGTGATGTTAGACGGTTGTGCTCTAGAGTTATCCCTGTGGTTAAGGTTTAGTGGCGACACCGACATGTAGATGAGTCTACGTGGGAGGTCGATTCTGATATGCATAGTTCTTTTCTCCAACTTTTTGTTGATTTAGGTATTTTCTTTCCTTAGTTTGAGGACGAACTAGATTTTAGTGGTGAATGATGTAACGACCTAAAAATTTGAAGAAATATGTGTGTTTATATGATTTGACTATTTTACCCCACCTAACATGCATTGTGGTACTTCTGGGGTATGGGGGTGATTGACACCATTCCTGGTGCATTTTGGTACCCTTTGTCCGATATTGTGGTTTTTGGAGGCTTTAAGAGCCTTATTTTGTACTTTTGTGGCTATCTTTTGATCTGTGTGACGGATCAATGAACGACTGTGCCAGCAGATCCGGAACATTGATTTTATGGTGGTATTATATTTGGTGTGGCTTCGTGTCTTTTAATCTCATTTTGATCCTCGGTTTGAAAAATTATAATTTTAGATTTTGGGGGTCAACTTTGTGAAAAGGATGTTTTTTTTTTAAATTTTGATATCACCATTGAGTTCAGAGCATCGAATTTAGCATGGTTACATAGTTCGTTTGCATATATCGGACTATGAACTAATCTCAGGCACCCCATCGAAGTTCATTTTGGGACTTAAAAATCTGGTGCACTAGGTTGCTGGTTCAACCTGGAAAATAAAGGGTAAATCTTATTTGAGGAGACAGTTTTATACTTTAAATACCTGGTAACCCGATGCAAGTATAAATAACCCTTTTTTGCCCGATTTTGTTGATTCTTTCACCTTGCCTCTTGAGAGTTAAACCCTAAAATAATGTGAGAGCTTAACGTGAAGCTTATGGGTACTTGGGAAGCTAGATTAACGTCTATTTCTTGATTCTTTTACAGATTTAAGGTGAGATTTCATCCCTTTCTTACTTTAATTCTTGATTTAATTTCTCAAAACCCCAAAATCCTTATTACTAATTATCTTCAAATTTCACTCATTTTCACTTGAATAATGTACCTAATCTTATAATTACTTCTTTTTCCTCGATTTCATCTTCAAAATAATTCCGATTGTTGAATTTTTTGGATTTCAAAGGTTTTATCCGGTAAAGCTTTAAAATAATTTTTCTCTGATTTAAACCTTGTTTTGGACTCGATTTGACTTAAGTTATCAGTTGTAGATTACTAAAATTATGGGAAACACATTTTTGAAGTAAGGTTATGATTTTATCCTTCGTGTTTGAAAATCTATTTTGGGAGTTCGTTTTGATCCCAAACCAAAAGTGGTCAATATGGGTATCGTTGGCTTTATTTTAACGTGTTATTTCTTGGGTTTAGTTGATTTCAGGATAGTTCAGGATAAGTAGAGCTTTGGGTTTGAAATGTAGCAGACCAATTTCGGCATTCGAGGTAGGTTATGAGTTAACTCTTCAGACTAGGCTGGATAATTAATTTGTATACCAAAATGCATATTAAGGGTGAAAACTAATCATGAAATATGGTTGTCTATATGTTGTGCCCATGTAGGGACCTAAATGTTTTACAATTATTGAATCTAATATATCATGTGATATGTGTGACAGTGCGGGATCTTATGTGATGTTGATAGCCTGAAATACATGCGAATAATTATATTGTGTTGTTAGGGATGCCTATTGTGGTGCCTTTGATATATTGTGATATATTCATACTTTGTGGGCATATTAATCATGTAAAAAATTCATGGATAGTGGAAATAGTGAATGGATATTGGCTCATGAGGTTGTGAAACTATAACATTATGGTTGGTTGTTGAAATACATCATATGAATTGATTGTGGAAATACGCCATGTAGATCGCCTGTGGAAATACTCATTTTGAATGGTTGTGAACATTACATCATCATTCTCTTTACATCATACGTATCATTTCACTTGTTTGTTTTATTGCTTTATATTACTTATTGTCATGAATCCGTAATGGAAATTTGTGTCTTATGTTATTTATGTGCTCAGAAACACTGGAAATATTGGAAACTCTGAAGATACAAAAATCCTGGAAAATACTGAATAATGGTATCGGATATTGGATATTATGGACCTTTTCAAAAAATTATGCTAGAGAAGACCCGATGATTGTGCGTCAAGTTCAAGGCTGTACCAACCTCGTGCATTATCATCATCATCATCATCATCATCATCTTATATATTGCATTTGATTTATTGGGTTAATGCTGTGATTGAATTTACGTATTGACTTATTATATGTCTACTTGCTCTATATCTTGCGACTTATACTTGACCGTCCTGTATATGCATTTTCTTTTCTTTTTATACTTGCATGTAATATAATGTATACTTGTGTTATACTTGTTGTATTATTGTTGTATTTGTCACACACATATATATATATATATAGAGAGAGAGAGAGAGAGAGAGATTAGAACTGTTAGTGCAAGAGGTGTGGGTTATCATTTTGAGATATTTTTTCTGATTGCAGGTGACATATCCTTATTGTATATTTTGTGTACCTTATTTTTCGCTTTTCGCAATTGGCCTATGATACCTACTGAGCATAAGTGGACCATACTCACTCCTACTGTACCCTTCTGGTGTAGATTCAAGTTTGGGTGTGCCTCACGTAACTTGATTCAGGCGATTGTTGGAGCTTTCAAGGTAATTGATAATTTTCAAGCGCCCGAATGTCTTCTGCAACCTTTTTTTATAGACTATATCTTTACTTTCATTTCAAAGGTCTTTCTCTTGTATTTAGATATCTTATATATTTCCCTAGATTCAAGTTGTACTATATACATTCTTATACTTTGATACCTGGTTTTGAGAGTTATGGTTGCATTGTTATGCTTCTTTCCCAATTTATTTTACTTATATGGTTCAACTTCGTTCTAAAAGCCTTAACTTGGGGTTATTTCTATCTTTTTTGACCCTCCGTATATCGGTTTATGTGATGCCTTACTTGTCAAGGTTCGCCATGACAAGTGCCATCATGACCTATAGGTAGGAACTGACATTATCACATTATGTCTTGATTTATGAGATGATTTATAACTCTTGTCTTAGAGGCATGACTTAGTCCAAGGACTTTCAAACAACAAATTACGTCTCATGGGCTAGAGTTGACACTACCATATTGAGGCAAGACTTAGCCCACAAGTTACACTCTATGGATAAGGGTTGACACTACTATATTATATCTTGATTTATGTGATGCTCTATTAGTATTGCCTCTAAGACAAGACTTAGATCAAGAACCTCTTGAAAAAATAAGTTACCCCCAATGGGCAAGTGTTGACACTACCACATTGTATCTTGTGTATGAGATGTCCACGAGCAAAACTTGACACTACCACATTGTGTCTTAATTTATGATATGTTCTATAACTTTTTCCTTAGAGGAAAGACCTACGCCAAAGGACTTTCAAACAACAAGTCATACCCTTAAATATACTTTGATGTCAAAGAAAGATGATCCCTTGGCAGATTATCCAACTTTCTATTAATAACAAAATTTAATAAAAGTTGAGAAAAAAGAATTAGACAAATGAATTAAAAAAAGAAAAAAAGATAAATAAAGAAATAATAATGTTTTAGAAAAAAGAAAAAAGAGAAAAAAAAAGTTAAAAAATAAAGGTTGAAACAAATGAATTAAAATAACAAAAAAAAAAGAAAAAACAAAAATCAACAAAAAATAAAAAAGCATAAAAAAAGAAATAAAAATAGAAGTTGAGATACAAATGAACATGAAAAGTTTAAAAACATTAGAGGTGTAGAAGGACAAAAATGTACTTGTTCTTTACATAAATAGGATGAGAGGCTAGTTTTTAAAGATTGTTCTTACGGGGGACAAAAAATCAAAGTCATCCATTTTGGGGGAATCCCATGTAATTTCCTGAGTACTAAATAAACCTAAACTAGCTTGAATCTCCACCCACATAACTTTTCCATCCTCGTCCGTGTAACTTCAAACTAAATAACTTTTAGTAAACTTTATTTTTATCAATAAAAGTTCATTAAAATAAGTTCGTAGATAAAGATAAAATTTATTAAAACTTATTTAGTTTGAAACATCTTTTTTAGTGAATTGAAATGGTAAGAGAATTTATTTTTAAGAATAAAGTTTGTTTTTAAAATTACTTTTAAGATATATAAAGATAAAAGTAGCTAAAAATTAGTTAGTTGAACTAATGTCAAATTTTTGAATTTTGAATTTGAATTGAAAGTTGTAGATTCTTCTATAATTTGAATTGAAAACTAACTCTATACAAGATAAAGCCAAATTTCAAATACCTCTATCTTATATAATTTTTAAAAATTCAAAATGGGCATATGCCACTAAGCAAGCAAAAGACATTGGCCCAATAGTGACCTAAATTCGAAAATAATAAAAATCTTCTAATAAAACAAAAGACAAGAAATAAAAAATCAATTAGGAAAGATCTAGAGAGACTAGAGCGAGAAAATGTATCTTCAATAGTGAAGTTTGATGGACATGGCCGACATATCTTCATCTCCAATGATCTTCAATGGAGTAATGTGTAATACCCCGAAGATTTCTAGCAAATTTCATCCCAAGAATACCTAGTATTAGCTTTTAAAGTGAAGGATAATTATTCCATGAGGAATTTTTAAGATTTTCACTTTTTGTCATATGAAAAATTCAATAAGCTTTCCATCGATATATGATTCGCTTAAATTTGATAACCGAGTAAGAAGTTATGACTATTTCAAGTTTCCATCATAAAACATCACCATATTAGTAAGTGGCGAGCCGCGCGACAAGAGGAAATGGCATTTGGCAATTTCCAGTAGGTGTCCCCGATTATGGCACATCGTGCTAACACTCAAATTTTGAATTGTCCTTTTTCCAGTGTCTCAGCGTGATTTCCCTAGCATCACGCCAAAGTTCCAGGTCACGAAGGAAGGGGCAAAACAATGGCTCCGCCTCGCTCCATCCCTCAATTTCTCAATTGTCAATTTTCAGTGACACGACACGATAACGCCGCGTCGCGCCAGGGGCCTTATTCAGGAAAATTTTGCTAAAATTAAATTACGCGTCCAGGTTAAAAGGGTCAATTTCCTACCCCTATTTAAACCCAATAACACGTGATTTAGCCATTCTTCACCCAAAATATACTATTTTCTCTCAAGTTTCTCTCAAGAACAAGCTAGGGTTTCTATTGGGGATTCACATTCAAGAAGGTTTCACCATCAATCTTCACGAAATCATGAACTAAGGTATGCGTAGTGTTCATTCATGGATTCGTCCATGAACACTACGCATACCTTAGTTCATGATTTCGTGAAGATTGATGGTGAAACCTTCTTGAATGTGAATCCCCAATAGAAACCCTAGCTTGTTCTAAATTTGAGTTATGGATTTTCTTATGAATTTCATGATTGGGATGCTTTTGTTCATGTTGATAATGAGTAATTGAATTGTATTCCATGAATGAGTGTTAAATTCTATATGGGTTGATTTGTATTGGTATAGATTTATGAAACCCTAAGACTAAACCCTTGAATGATTAAATTGGAATTGAATCATGACAGTTAATTATTGTATGATGTTGTTTACACATTCTATGCCTACTATGTGTTTGGTTGAATGCCTAGATGAAGGGAAAGTGTCTAATTAACATGATATCATGAAATCCCCATGTATGTACAAGTTATGCCTATCACATGTTTTGATGGAATCCTTCTATAAATGTATTACGGATTATGATGTTAGTTATATGTTCAAGTAAGTTATGCTTGGTCAGTTTCCTTCCATCGAGTCCTGGGGATACTTGTACCCGAAACATTAGCTATATACCTAGAGCCATGTCATGTTTTCATGATACTCTCAGTCAAGCTATGAATTCTTAGACTTCAGATAGTCTTATTACTCAGGAAAAATCTCCAAGATCTTATGACTCAGTCAGTTATCAGATATCAGTAGTATTCCATCAGTCAACAGAACTTAGTAACTCAGCCCATGTTTAGTTCAGTAAGTCATATTCAGTGTCCATTCAGATGGGAGGAGGAATTATCACCGAATAAACCCAAGGATAGGGACACACACTATCAGATGAGGGTGTGATCCTTAGAAGTCATCCTTGCATTCCAGAACTATGTAGCCAGCATAGGTTGAGACATCAACACTATCCAATGAGGGTTGATGAGGTGGATAATCACTGTCATATAAGGGATCCACCATTCTCTTTTGGGGACACTATCAGATTAGGGTCACCCACAGCTTGTCCTTACCAGTGGCATAGTATTGACACCCTTTTAATTGGGGTTATAGTTTGGACCCCAACTCAGCCATAAAGGCATATCAAGGGAATGTCAGTTAAATACTACCTCCTATAGTTTCAGTACCATTCTTAATAAAAGAACTCAATTAGCTCTTCAGATTTAAGACTGTCAGATATAGTCGACTCAGATACAGTAAGGAACTCAGATAGTTCCATCAGATTCAGGACTATCAGATACAGTCACCTATGTTATCAGTTATATTTAGATACATCTATTTATGATATCATTTATATTAGTTATTAGTGTGTCATGTCATCAGTATTCAGATTCAGTAATCATAATATCACAGTGTCAGTTATAGTTACGTATTTATGTATACATTCTCGTATTCATGTTAGACAGTCAGCTAGCATTATTCATGCATGTTATCCCTTGCATTAGCCTACCTCACATGGATACTCAGTACATTCTATTGTAATAATGTATTTGCGCTATGGTACTTTCTTTTTATGTTACACCATAGGTTCAGAGATACGAGTTCCAGATTAGCAGTAGATTCCAGTCTCAGCAGTCAGAATAGAAGTGAGTCCTCATCCTTCGAGGACATGATTATTCTTGTAGAGTGGGAGCAGTTTGTCACTGCATTCTTAGATAGATTCTTTCCCCAAGAGCTTAGAGAGGCTAAGGTGCTAGAATTCATCAACCTCAGGCAGGGCAATATGACTGTGAAAGAATATTCTCTAAAGTTTACTCAATTAGCCTGATATGCCCCTTATGCGGTTGCAGACGGCATAGCCAAGATGAATAAGTTTGCTTCAGGGAAAAATGATAGAGTGGTTAATGAGTGCAGATCCGCCATGCTAAATAGTGAAATAACTTTAGCCAAACTTATGACCCATGCTCAGAATATAGAGGAACAGAATATTAAGCAGAGGGAAAAGCAGAATAAGAAAGCTAGGACAGGTAGCTTCAATTTTAGTCAGCCTAAATCAGAAGGAGGAAACAGTTCTCAGTTTCATCCTAAGTCATCATTTCCAGATCCTTCTTCAACTAGTGCTCCAGCTCCTAAGTTCAAAGATAGAGTGCTAGTCTCTAAGTCTCAGGGCAGTTTCAGCAATGCCTGAACTAATCCCCTTTGTCCGAGTTATGGTAAGAACCATAAAGGTGCTTGCAGAGCTGGCAGTGATGTCTATTTTAGTTGTGGCAAGCCAGGCCATAGAGTTAGAGACTATCCTCAGTTAGGTTATCAGAGTCATTTTCACTCCTCAACTCAGTCCGATCACCCGAATCAGCAAGGTGCCACCACCAGTGCTACTAGCGGGCAATGCCTAAATAGACTATATGCTCTTTAGACCCGACAAGATCAGGAAAATTCTCCTGATATAGTTACTGGTATGTTACAGATCTTTCATGTGCATGTTTATGCTTTGTTAGATACAAGAGATTTTTTATCTTTTGTTACTCCCTATATAGAAGTTGATTTCGAAACCAATCCTGAAATTCTAGCAGAGTCCTTCTCAGTCTCTACCCCAGTGGGAAAAACCATCATAGCCCAGTGGGTATACAGGAACTGCCCGATTATGATATTTTAAAAAGTCACTTCAGCAAACTTAGTCGAATTAGAGATGACTGATTTTGATGACATTCTCGGCATGGATTGGCTTTATTCCTGCTATACCACAGTCGACTACAGAAATAAAATAGTCTAGTTTCAGTTTCCAAATGATCCCTTCCTTGAGTGGATGGGTAGTGTTTCTCATGTGGAGGATAGTAAGAAGAAGTTAGCTCAAGAAGTCCATCAGCTTGCCAGACTAGGTGTTCGCTTAGTCGATTCTTTAGAGGGTGGTGTATGTGTTCAGAGTAGTTTAGAATTATCTCTAGTTTCAGAGGTGAAAGAAAAGTAAGATAGATATCCCAGCCTTGTCAAGTTGAAAGAGTCAATTCAGGATCAAAAAGTAGAGGTTTTCTCCAAAGGGAGAGATGGTGTTTTACGCTGTCAGGGTCGTCTCTTTGTTCCAGGTGTAGATGAATTAAGGCAGCAAATTTTTAGAGAAGCACATGGTGCGTGCTACTCTATTCATCCAGGGGCCATAAAGATGTACCGTGACTTGCAGAAAATCTATTGATGGAGTGGGATGAAGAGAGACATTGCAGAGTTGTGGCTAAGTGCTCTACATGTTAGCAAGTTAAGATAGAGCATCAAAATCCTAGTGGGTCCATGCAAGAGTTCAGTATTCCTACTTGGAAATGGGAAGTTGTGAACATGGACTTCGTGAAGGGTTTGCCTCGTCATCACCATGATTTAGTCTGGGTCATTGTAGACAGAATGACCAAATCAGCTTATTTCCTTCCAGTTCATACCTTTTATTTAGCTGAGGATTATTCCAAACTCTATATCAAGGAGCTGGTCAAATTTCACGGTGTTCCACTGTCTATTATCTGAAATAGAAGTATCCAGTTCACCCCTCATCTCTGGAAAGTATTTCAAAAAGGTCTCGGTACCCAAGTTTATCTCAGTATAGCCTTCCATCCTAGACAGATGGTCAAGTAGAAAGGAATATTCAGACTTTAGAAAACATTCTAAGGGCATGTGCAATTGATTTCAAGGGAAGTTGGGATAACTACTTACCTCAGATTGAGTTTGCATACAACAACTTATCATTCAAATATTCAGATGGCTCTATTCAAAGCTCTCTATGGTAGGAGATGTAGATCTTTAATTGGTTGATTCAAAGTTAATAAGGCCTCAGTCATAGGTCCTGACTTAGTATTTGACGCCTTAGAAAAAGTCCAGTTAATCAGAGAAAGACTCCGGGATGCTCAGAGCCGACAAAAGTATTATACAGATATTTATAGAAAAGATCTCGTGTTTGAGGTTGGTGATCATGTCTATATAAATATCTCTCCCATAAAGGGAGTGAAGAGATTTTGAAAGAAGGGAAAGATCAGTTCCCGATATGTTGGTCCCTTCAAAATTCTCAGTCGTTTCTGTAAGGTAGCTTATGAGCTCGAATTGCCTTCAGATCTAGCCTCAGTTCATCTAGTCTTTAATGTCTCTTTGCTCAAGAAGTGTATAGGTGACCCACCAGTCGTAGTCCTTATTCAGAGCATTGATGTTCAAAATAGTCTCTCTTATGAAGAGATTCCAGTCGAAATCTTAGACTATCAGACTCGTAGATTGAGGAAGAAAGAAGTCTTACTAGATTAAAGTTCTTTGGCAAAATCAGTCCGTTGAGGGAGCTACTTAGGAAGCAGAAGTAAACATGCATACCAAGTATCCTTATTTCTTCTCCACCAACTCAGATCAAGCTTAAGGTAACAGTTCTCCTTAAGCTTACTTAGTTTCATGATCAGTGTTCATTACGAACTTGATATTCAGTTTCATGTTCATGTTCCCAGTATAAATTTGGTATCAAGTACCATTGCATATTCATTCACGCATTCATGTATCAACTCAGTTATATAATAATGCATCAGAAATACATTCTCATTGTGAGAAACTTAGTTCTTCAGAATATTCAGTCATGCATTCATGAATCAGTTACACATGCATCAGATATGCATGTTTAGTATGTTATGTTTTGCTTATCAGTCATGAGATCATGTTCCAGTTATTCATGTTCAGTTTATGTTCAGCTTATCGTTTCCCCTTTCAGTCAGTCTCATTCGAGGACGAATGTTCTCAAGGGGGAAATATTGTAATACCCCAAAGATCTCTAGTAAATTTCATCCCAAGAATGCCTAGTATTAGCTTCTAAAGAGAAGGATAATTATTCCATGATTAATTTTTAATATTTTTACTTTTTTTCATGTGGAAAATTCAATAAGCTTTCCATCGATATATGATTCGCTTAAATCCGATAACTGGGTAAGAAGTTATGACTATTTCAAGTTTCCATCATAAAACAGTACCATATTAGTCAGTGGAGAGCCACTCCACAAGAGAAAATGGAATTTTTCAATTTCCAGTAGGTGTCTGCAATTATGGCGTGTCACACCAATACTCAAATTCAGAATTTTTCTTTTTCCAGTGGCTCAGCGCGATTTCCCCCACATCGCGCCAAAGTTCTAGGTCACGAAGGAAGGGGCAAAACAATGGCTCCGCCTCGCTCCATCCCTCAATTTCTCAATTGTCAATTTTCAGTGACACGACACGATAACGCCGCGTCGCGCCAGGGGCCCAGTTTGGAAAAATTTTACTGAAATTAAATGATGCGTCCAGGATTAAAAGGGTCAATTTCCTACCCCTATTTAAACCCAATAACACGTGCCCAAAATATAATATTTTCTCTCAAGTTTCTCTCAAGAACAAGATAGGGTTTCTATTGGGGATTCAAATTCAAGAAGGTTTCACCATCAATCTTCACGAAATTACGAACTATGGTATACGTAGTGTTCATTCATTGACTCCTTTCGTCCATGAAGCCGAAGAATCTCTTTTCTAAATTCAAGTTATGGATTTTCTTATAAATTTCATGATTGGGATGCTTTTGTTCATGTTGATAATGAGTAATTAAATTGTATTCCATGAATGAGTGTTAAATTCCATATGGGTTGATTTGTATCGGTATAGATTCATGAAACCCTAGGACTAAACCCTTGAATGATTAAATTAGAATTGAATCACGATAGTTAATTGTTGTATGATGTTGTTTACACATTCTATGCCTACTATGTGTTTGGTTGAATTCCTAGATGAAGGGAAAGTGTCTAATTGGCAGGATATAATGAAATCCCCATGTATGTACAAGTTATGCCTATCACATATTTTGATGGAATGTTTCTATAAATGTATTATGGATTATGATGTTAGTTATATGTTCAAGTAAGTTATGCTTGGTTAGTTTCTTTCCATCGAGTCCTGGGGGTACTTGTACCGGAAACATTAGCTGTGTACCTAGAGCCATGTCATGTTTTCACGTTACTCTCAGTCATGGTATGAATCCTTAGACTTCAGATAGTCATATGACTCAAGAAAAATCTCCATGATCTCATGACTCAGTCAGTTGTCAAATATCAGTAGTATTTCGTGAGTCAACTCAAATCATGTTCAGTTCAGTAAATCATGTTCAATTTCCATTCAGATGAGAGTAGGAATTAGCACCGAGTAAACCCAAGGATAGGGACACAGACTATCAGATGAGGGTGTGATCCTTATAAGTTATCCTTACGTTTCAGAACTATGTAGCCAGCATAAGTTGAGACATCAACATTGTCTGATGAGGGTTGATGAGGTGGATAAGCACTGTCAGATAAGGGTCCCACCATTCTCTTTTGGGGACACTATCAGATAAGGGTCGCCCACAACTTGTCCTTACCAGGGCGCGGTATTGACACCTTTCCAATTTGGGTTACAGATTGGACCCCAACTCAGCCATAATTGAGTATCAGGGGCATGTCAATTAAATACTACCTCCCACAGTTTTAGTACCAGTCTCTATAAAAGAACTCAGATAGTTCTTCAGATTTAAGACTGTCAGATACAGTTGAGTCAGATACAGTAAGGAACTCAGATAGTTCCATCAGATTCTGGACTGTCAAATACAGTCACCCATGTTATCAGTTACATTCAGATACAACTATTTATTCTATCATTTATATTAGTTATTAGTATGTCATGTCATCAGTATTCAGATTCAGTAATCACGATATCACAGTGTCAGTTATAGTTATGTATTTATATATGCATTCTCACATTCATGTTAGACAGTCAGCTAACATTATTCATGCATATTAGCCCTTGCATTAGCCTACCTCACATGTATACTAAGTATATTCCATTGTACTGATGCATTTGCGCTATGGTGCTTTCTTTTAATGTTACACCATATGTTCAGAGACACGAGTTCCAGATCAGCAGTAGACTCCAGTCTCAGCAGTCAGAATAGAAGTGAGTCCTCATCCTTCGAGTACATTATTATTTCTCTACTATTTTGTTGATTAGTTACTAGTTGGAGTTAGTTGGGGACATGTCCCATTAACTTCTTATTCAGATTATTCAGATAGTAGAGGCTTTCATACTAGATGCAGACTATTATATTTCAGACTTCAGTGTTTACAGTTTTGTTTTGGGTATTGTATTACCCCACAAATGTTATCTTATCCATGTTATGTTCAGTATTGAACCGTATGACTTTTCAGTGCATGTTTCCGCATTATTCAGTATTTTATGCAGTATACAGGTACAAATATCAGTCATGGATTAGCTTATTTTCCTTCAGGGTCATGAGTACCGTGTAGCATTCCGGTTCAGCAAATCGAGGTGTTATATAATGTGAGGTTCCAACAAAAATGAGCTCGAGTGAAATTCAGCTAGAGGCTTAAAATTCAAACAAATGCCATCAACTCAAACTCAATGAAGACTT
The DNA here is from genome assembly GCF_002878395.1 of Capsicum annuum. NCBI lineage: Eukaryota > Viridiplantae > Streptophyta > Magnoliopsida > Solanales > Solanaceae > Capsicum > Capsicum annuum. The sequence goes on along the minus strand of NC_061122.1, from coordinate 144,548,352 downwards.
CTTCAGCTCAGAATCAGATGACCATGTTATACCACCTCGGTAAGATCGATTCTTTTCTAATTTTAGCACTTAAGTTACTTGAAGGAGATTACCTACTGGACCCTTTTCCTCTGCTGGTTGATCTCCAAAAAGCTAATACCACTAAATAAGAATCTAGATCTAGAAGGTACTTGCTCTAAAACATTTCTCAATTTTAGAAATAGATTACTCCAGTGAAGTTCTTTGTTTGCTAAATTCTATTGTCCCGCTACTTTATGATGCAAGCTTAATTTCATAGCTAGTTTGTCGAACTATGTTGAATTATTGAATGTCTCTGATTTGTCACCTGAACTTTGAAAGCTTTTTCTGACACTTTTTAATCCTTGACGCTGGCTTGCCAATTTTCTCTTATTGAATTTAATGATTTAGCTTTAGGCAGAAGTTACTGAAATAAATTGAACTGAATTAGCTGTGTACCTGCAAACTCAAAAATAAAGTTAATAAAAAAATCAGCCACTTGATTTCCTTCTTGATAGACATGCTCCACCTCCACAACCTTATGTTTCCTTTACCCCTGAATAAAATTAATCTCAATAGAAATAACCCAAGGAATCTCCCATATTCTATCTAACACCTTCTTAGAAATCAGTGAATCAGTTTCCAAAACTACTGGAAGAAGGTTGTTACTGATGCAGTATTCCTGGCCAATCCTCAAAGCTACTAAACAATTCTCCACTTTTTTGGTCTCAAAAAATACAAACATTCCTTCACCGTTTCTAATGCAAAAAGCAGAAGAGCTTGGTCCTGGATTGCCTCTACTAGTTCCATCACTATTGCATTTATATTTACCTCTTTTAGGGCTTTTTCATTTGATGATCTTTTATGAAATCAATAGTGTGTATTTCTCACAAAAATTTACCATCATAGACCAAGAATTAGGAATATTTTGCAACCAGGGATATCTGCTTTTAGTAAATAGATATATATTTCTATTGACCTCCATAGTCATAGCATGATATGATATCCTATCACCATATCTGATTATATTTCTACTCTTCCATATCTACCAAAAGATAAATGCTGCCAGTGCCTTATATAAAGGCTTTAGTTTAGCTCCAACATCTACATGCCACTACATATTTAGGAAGTGCCTTATATGAAGAAAATAACCCTAAATCCATGTAGCTCTTCTAAAAATAGTCCACAAATTATACGAGTCAGGACAACTTACAAATAAGTGTGTAGGCGATGCAATTTTATTAAATTTAAATTCGTAAAAAATTTAGATTATATTAAATTCAAAATAGATTAGTCCCAAAGTTTTCTACAAGGATAGATAGCCTCAAAATGCCTGTTGGCTATCAACCCCTCAAATTTCAACAATTTGAGGGCAAAGGGAACCAAAAAAAACATGTCATACACTTTGTTGAGACATGTAATAATGCTGGAACTTACGGTGACTATCTTGTCAAACAGTTTGTTTGTTCCCTAAAAGGAAACACCTTGATTGGTATACGAACCTTAAGCCTAACTTCATTGATAGTTGGAAGCAATTGGAACATGATTTCCTGAATCGCTTTTATAGCACAAGACGCAAAGTGAGCATGGTAGAGCTTACAAATACTCAACAAAGAAAGCATGAATCAAACATAGACTTCATCAATCGATGGAGAAATACTAGCCTAAACTATAAAGATAGGCTCAACAAATCTTCTTCAATAGATATGTGTGTCCAAGGAATGCATTGGGAGCTTTTCTACATCTTGCAAGGCATTAAGCGTAAATCCTTTGAAGAGCTAGCTACCTGTGCTTATGACAAGGAGTGGAGCATGTCTTCTACTGGAAAGGGAGCAGCGCCTATCCATGACCCTCGAAGTGGAAAGGATAAGCAGGAACCCAAAATATAGGGCAAGTTTGTCCCCAAAAATGACAACTAAGAGTTCATAAATATTGATGTATCTCCTGTAAAGGCCACCACTAAAGTAATCAAGAAGCAAAGTGTGAAGACGACTTCTGGAGCACGTCCCAATTAGAAAACTGTGAAGGAGATACAAGAAAAAAATATCCCTTCTTTGATTCTGATATTGCTGAGATTTGCAATGAGCTTCTTGTCCATAAGCTCATTGAACTCCCAGAGATGAAGCGACCCAACAAAGCTGGAAGGACTAATGACCCTAATTATTACAAATATCACAGGCTTGTGAGTCACCCTCTAGAAAAGTGCTTTGTCTTTAAAGAAAAAGTCATTTAACTAGAAAATGAGAAGAAGATCTTCTTTGATGATGAGATTACCAGTTCTCATCAAATCAATATCACATTTGGATCATCAATCCAGTCCAAATTTTTGTCAAAGAGCATAATAAGAAAATATTACAGCCTGACAGGTCTTCAATTGACAAAGGCAATCATAAAGATTAGACTCTGGTGACCAGGTACATACGTAAGAGGATGAGTTTGCAAAAAGAGTCGTCCGAGTAGCCAACCAGAGGGAGAATGGTGAAGAAACCAAGGAAACATAAGATGGTTGAAATTCTCAAAAAGATGACTGTAATAGAGCTTCACCTTCAAAAACCATGATGCCCAGTAATGTTGGAGGAATTCTTACCAAGTTAGTTTTGTGCAAAGACTGCTCGAGTCAACCTTGAGGCTTCTTGTTGTAATACTGTTAAAGAGGGGGGGAAAAGGTAAGAATCTACCCATGGAAGTTCCTTCATCTTCTAAAAAGCTTTCTAAAACTCTTGGTGAAGAGGCATATGTATGTGATACTAAAATTACATTTACAAATAATGATTTTCTACTTAGAGAAGCCCTACACAATCGTCCTTTGTACATAGTAGGTCAATAGAATCTTGATTGATGAGGGATCCAGAGTCAATATCCTGCCTATCCACACGATGAAGAAATTTGGCATCGCTACTAACGAACTAGATGAAAGCTGTATGATGATCTAAGGCTTCAACCAAGGGGGCCATAGGGCCATGGGATCTATCAAGTTAGGAATTCATATGGATGATTTTCAATCAAACGTATTGATGTAGGTGATCGATGCCAAAAATTTATACAATATATTACTTGGTAGGACTTGGGTACACAAAAAATAAATTATCTCATCCTCTTACTATCAATGCTTGAAGTATCTTGAAGGCAGAGTGTAAAGAAAGATAGTTGGCGATGATAAGCCATTCACTGAAGCTGAGTCATATTTTGCTGATGCAAAATTCTACTTAAAAAATTATGTTGTGAATGAGAAAAGGGTTGAAGTTGTCACCAAGACCAAGTGTGATGATCTTGCATCTTAGAAGGTCACAATGACTATCAAAAAAATTGCTACCAAGAAGCCCTTCTTCACTTTGAATAAAGAAAGCATCGCACCTATAAAAAAAGGCAACCCCTGTTCTTCTCTATGTGACAAAGGTAAAAAAAAGAAAGATCACCCATCGGATGCCCAAGATAATATGCTAAAGGGGCTAACTTTACCGATTAGGAGGATTGACGCAATAAATCCATCTTCAAGACTACTTGAAGACTCTGTGGCTCAAAATCAGCCACAAGATATGACACTTCCTATGAAGCATATGAAAGAGGGCTTCGAACCAAATACATACAAGCTATTTGTAAAGGCTGGATATAGTCCCAATAAGCCATCAAGGTTGGGCAAACTTCCATCGGAAGGTACAATCAGGAAGGCACGTGAAGGCCTAGGATACATGCAGCCACCTCCAATTGCATCTCTATAAGAAGGGCAGTTAGTAATAACATCACTTTTGAAGAAGAGTCTACTACATACAACAAAAGGCCTTCTATTTTTTACCGGCTTAGAAAATCAACTATAAGAACTTCCGTGTTCGATAGGTTTAGAACTCTAAATAAGAAGAAAAGCAACCAGTGTAAAAGAATTTGTCAAAGCATGATGCATTCTTCACTTAAAATATAGAAGGATTTCCAAAGTTTGATTCCTTCTAGAATGAGGTGATAGACAGAACGGGTAGTTTCATACACTAAGGTGTTAAAACAAAGGCTCATAATGTGTTTTATACCAAGGAACATGAGAAAGATAAAGAAAGTATTGGCTTCTCATATCATGTTACAACACAGAATGAGAAAGATGTCTCACGCCAAATGAAGGTTGATGAAGTGATGGAAGATACATTTTGGTGTTACCATATATCTATCAATGACGGTGATCCTCAAGAGGAGGAAGATGCTGGAGATGCTCCATTGCAACTTTAAGAAGGAGTAAAGGCCATAATATATTCCTTAAAGGAAGTTAATCTTGGAACCAATGAAGACCCAAGAACAACTTACCTAAGTGTATTTCTAGAAGTAAAGAAAGAAATTGCTTATATGGACATACTCAAAGAATATATGGATGTCTTCGCTTGGAGTTACAAAGAAATGCCTGGCTTAGATCCAAAAGTAGCAGTCCATCAGTTGGCAGTTAGGAATGGGGCTCGTCTTATTAAGCAAGCCTAAAGGCACTTTAGGCCAGAGTTGGTTCCATTTATTAAGAATGAAGTTAACAAAATCATTAAAGCTAGCTTTATTCACAAAGTCAAATATCCCACATGGATTTTATGTATTGTTCCAGTACGGAAGAAGAATGGCCAAATTTAAGTTTATGTCGACTTTTGGGATCTCAACAATGCCTTCCCTAAGGATAACTTTCCAATCCCTATACCAGAGTTGATGATTGATTCAACCACTGGTTATAAGGCAATGTTCTTCATGGATGGTTCATCCGGCTACAATCAAATACGCATGACACTAGAGGATAAAGAACTCACTGTATTTCGCACGCTCAAAAGTATTTATTACTACAAGGTAATGCCTTTTGGTTTGAAGAACGCTGGTGCCACTTATCAAAGGGCTATGTAGAACATATTTGATGGCCTATTCCATAAAAATGTTGAATGCTATGTAGATGATCTAGTGGTGAAGTCAAGAAAGAAAGACGGCCACTTAAAAGACCTAAGAATAGTGTTTGAGTTACTTTAAGGATATCAACTTAGGATGAATCCATTGAAGTCTGCCTTTGAAGTTACTTCCGAAACGTTTCTTGGTGCAATTTTGAAGGTGCCCGAGCCAAGGTCGGTGCAATTTTGAAGGTGCCCGAGCCTCGAAACATTTATGAGTTAAATAACCTTCAAGAAAGGATAGCATATTTATGGAAGTTCATATCAAACCTGGTTGGAAAATGTCAACCATTTAGTCATCTCATAAAGAAGGACACTCCCTTCGAATGGGACCAAGCTTTTAGTAATGCCTTTGAGAGTAATAAATCATACTTAATGAAGCCACCAGTTCTTGTGGCACCATACCTGGGAAATCATTGATACTTTTCATTGTGGCACAAGAGAGGTCAGTTGGATCACTACTGGCTCAAGAAAATAGTGAAGGCAAAGAAAACTCTCTGTACTATCTGAGCAGAATGAGAACGCCGAATGAGCTAAAGTATTCTCTAATTGAAAAGTTGTGTTTGGCATTGGCCTTATCAATTAAAAAGATGAAATACTACTTTCAAGATCATGTTGTCCTTCTTGAGTTTAGGGAAAATCCCATCTAGTTTGTAATGTCGAAACTAGTCCTTAGTGATCGACTTGCAAGATGGTACCTTCAGTTTCAACAGTTTGATATTGTGTATGTTCCCCAAAAGGCCATAAAGGGACAAACATTGGCTAACTTCTTGGCAGACCTCCTGATACCCGATGATTGAAAACTGACTGATGAGCTTCCTGATGAAGATACAATGGTTGTTGAAATTAGATCCCATGGAAGATGTATTTTGATGGTGCTACACATCGAGATGGAACTGGTGCTGGCGTAGTGTTTATCACTCCATAATTAAAAATGGAAACAACATTAATAAGAAATTTAGCATGTTGCAAAAATAAAATAGCACCCCAATTTGGATGTGAAGAAAGATATTATAAGAAAAGAAAAAGACATAAGAAATATAAAAAATCAAAATATAAATATAAGAAACCGAGAAAAAGATATTATGTAAAAAATTATAAATACAAAAGACCATATAGAAAAAAGAAAAACTATAAAAGAATGTACTTGTTATAATTGTGGAAAGATAGGCCATTTAGCTAGAGATTGTAAATTATCTAAAAATCCGAAAAATAAACAAATATCAGAAATAAAAATAGATAATACAGAATATATGCAGATATATTATATAGATTATGAATTAGAAAGTGAAGATAGTATATATGAAATTTCAGAAAACGAAACAGATAATGAAATAGATAGTGAAATAGATGAATCAAATAACTGAAAAAGATATAAAAATAATAACAAAGGAAGAATATTTAAATGATGAAGGAACAGAACAAAAAATAATATTTGATAGTAACATATTTGATGAAATAAAAGGAAAAGAATTAGATTTAAGTGTAGAAAAAATATTTAAAATACCAACAATAAAAAATATGTTTACTAGGAAAAAAGACGAATATTATGTAGTATGCCAAAAAGAACATGTAATAGACTGTAGATATGCAAAAGGCAAAGCTAGTATACCACTAGTAACAAAAAGAACAATTAATAAAGAGATAAATGATATAAAAAGTAAAGGAGATCCAATAAAATATGTACACCTTGGAGGAACAGAGATATTAATAAAAGCATGTTTTAGAGAAGGAATAGATACACCAATAGAATTATATTTAGCAGATGATAGAATTATAAAACCTATAGAAAAAAGCATAATAACTGCCGTAAAAGAAAATCTAATATACCAAAAATTTTAATTTATAATAAGTGCAAATTATTCAGTAGCGGTAACAGATAAAAATATAGATAAATCACTCGTATTATATTGAAAAATATCAGGAATAGAATTAACCCAGAAAGTAAAATATTTACAGCAAGATGCAAAAATTTATATGTATTAACAACAAAACATAAAATAACAGAAAAAAATAAGATTAACAAAATACGAATAGAAAGCCTATTTGAACAAATTGTAAAAACAATAGATTATAATGATTATAGCTATAGAGACATAGATATAGAAGAAAATTTAGAAATAGTAAATGATAGAATAAGTACAACGAAAAGAATAGCTGATGAAAAACCAGAATCATCAAGCTCATCAAAAAGAACAAGTTATGAAATAAATTCAATAAGTAATTTAAACCAATATTACATAACAGGAAAAATAAATGAAAAAGAATATCTAATGCTTTTGAATACAGGACAAGAAGAAAATTATATAGCAAAATATCTAGTAAAAAATAAAGAAATGAAAACTGATAATGATATGTGCCCAGATCTACCAAGAAGTTTAATAAATAGTAGAAATATAGCAGAAACAGAAATAATAATAGGAGTTAGAAAAATAAAAATAGAATTCGAAGTAAAGGAAGAAATGCAAAAAGCGGATATAATATTAGGAATAAAATGGCTAGAACAAGTAAAACCATATAATATAGAACATACACAATTAACCTTAACATATAACAAAGAGAAGTTATTTTTAAGAAGAGCCTTAACATAAAATGAAAATATATGTATTAATGAAGATAGTAGTAGAAGGATATTACAGTAGATATTATACGCCTATGATAGATACAGGAGCAGAGGCTAATTTATGTAGATATAATTGCTTACCAGAAAGTAAATGGGATAAATTAAAAACACCAATAATAGTTAAAGGATTTAATAATGAAGGAAACTTAATTACTTATAAAGCTAGGAATGTAAAAATACAAGTATGGGATAAGATATTAATAATAGAAGAAATTTATAATTATGAACTAACATCAAAAGATATACTTTTAGGAATGCCGTTCTTAGATAAATTATACCCACATATAATAACTAGAACAGACTGGTGGTTTACAACACCATGTAAACAGAAAGTAAGAGCAAAAAGAGTTAATAATAAAATAAGAAAGAAAACTAATTAGATAAAAGGAAGTGAAAAAATTACACAAAAGTTAGAAAATATAAAAAATAATGAAGATACAATAGAACTAGTAGTATTTTCGATAAATAAAAAAGAAATAACTATATTTTCAATAAATAAAATAGAAAAAATTAAGAAAAAATTAGAACAATTATATAGTGAAGATCCATTAAAAGGATGGGAAAAACATAAAACTACTATAAAAATTGAATTAATAGATAAAAATAGCATAATAACCCAGAAACCATTAACATATAATTTTGACGATTTAAAAGAATTTAAAATGCATATAGATGAATTATTAGAAAAACAATATATACAAAAAAGTAATAGTAAACATAATAGTCCAGTATTTATAGTAAATAAACATAGTGAACAAAAAACAGGAAAAAGCAGGATGGTTATTGACTATAGAAATTTAAATGCAAAAACTATAACATATAATTATCCAATACCAAATAAGATATTAAAAATAAGGTAAATACAAGGATATAATTATTTTAGCAAATTCGATTGTAAATCAGGATTTTACCATCTAAAGTTAGAAGAAGAATCTAAAGAATTAACCGCATTTACGGTACCACAAGGATTTTATGAATGGAACGTTTTACCATTTGGATATAAAAATGCACCAGGTAGATATCAATATTTTATGGATAGTTATTTTAAACAATTATCTAATTGTATAGTATACATAGATGATATATTATTATATACAAAAACTAAAGAATAACATTTAAAATTATTGGAACAGTTTACAGATATAATAGAAAAATCGGGAATAAGTCTATGCAAAAAGAAAGCTGAAATTATGAAAAATTAGATAGAATTTTTAGGAATACAAATAGATAAAAGTGGAGTAAAAATACAACAACATATAGTACAAAAAATAATAAATTCGAAAGAAGAATTAGATACAAAGAAGAAATTACAATCATTTTTAGGATTAGTAAACCAAGTAAGAGAATATATTCCAAAATTAGCAGAAACTTTAAAACCACTACAGAAAAAAATTAAAAAAGGATGTAGAATATAACTATAATGAAGAAGATAAAAAACAAGTTCAAAAAATAAAATTACTTTGTAAAGAATTACCAAAATTACAATTTTCGGATGAAAATAGAAAATTTATATATATAGTAGAAGCAGATGCTAGTGAATATAGTTATGGAGGAGTACTCAAATACCGATATGAAGCAGAAAAAATAGAACACCATTGTAGATACTACTCAGGTACGTTCAATGAGACAGAAATAAAATGGGAAATAAATAGGAAAGAATTATGTTAATTATATAAATGTTTGTTAGCATTTGAGCCATATATTGTATATAACAAATTTATTGTACGAACAGATAATACACGGGTACGCTGGTGGTTAACAAAGAAAATGCAAAATTCAGTTACAACAAAAGAGATTCGGAGATTAGTCTTGAATATATTAAATTTCACATTTATAATTAAAGTAATCAGTACTAACAAAAATGTTATTGCAGATTATATATCAAGACAAAGCTACACAGACTGAAATAATAGAAGAAGATACTCTAGAAAAAATACTCAACACCCTAACTACGCTTTCAATGAAAGTGGACAGTATGGGTAATGAGATAGAAAAGCTAAAGACTAATGAAGATAAACTGAAGTCTATAGCTACAAATCAGCTAACTCAGCAATGTGTAGAGCTATGTTGATCGGAAGACATTAAAGTTCCAGAGCTAGAAGGAGACGATGGGACACTCCATAAAACCCATAACATTTATCAATCTACTTCTGCAGGTACAAGCAAAGGAGTTAGTCAACCAAGATACCAGAACATGAATATGAATAAAATATTTGAGAAACCATTTATACCGAAAACACAAAAAGACCCCTTGTTTATACCCCCACAAATCACCACATACCGATATAGCCTGAACCAAGATAAAAAAGTTTATAACTATATAACCCAAAAATACGTAGAAAATATCTATAGAGTACAAACTTTTCTAAACCTTAAGCCCAGAGCTACAAATATCAAAGAACCAAACACAAACTATATAACCCAAAAATTACAAGGATATAACAAGCTAATTGCACTACCCAAAACCAACCCAAGCCTAGTAAAAACTTGTTTTGACTATGGATTATTAAACACCATATACACCCAAGACGGAGAAGAACTAATAGCCATGGAAGAATTACATAAAATATTCACCACCTATACAAGGATAACGAAAGGAAATCTATTTTACATAAAGTGTTATACTGCACCAGCAGAGATATTATATGACGAAATAAAACCAGTTATACAAGTTGTAAAAATAGGACTAACCAGAGATATGATCATACCAGAAGATATTACACAACAACAGGAGATACCCAGAATTGAGATACCCGATTTTTATGCAAATAAACGACTCATTGGACTAGCTACGATTATACAAGAATTAGCAAATAATTATACTAATGGAAACCCAATATGGAGCTATTATTCGAGAGACCATCAAATGATTTATTCAAATTCAAAAGAGCTACGACAAGCAGATATGGAAGATGTTAGGCAATGGATAATGACATTACTTAACCCAGAAAAACAATCTACCGCAAGAACAATTAAAAAAGGATTTATTTCAGACGGATTACTGATAAGATATTGTAAAATAATTGGACACAAATATCCAGATCATCAATGTTCAAGATGTAATGGAGAAGATAACATTATTCCAGAGTGCACCTAGAATAAAAATCAAGAAGATGAACATGCCAGCTGGAAAGATAAGATAAGGAGCAACAGATACGACGAAGACACCAATGGAAGAAAACAAGATATAAAATTATTTACGTAAAATTGTTAGAATTGTAAGTTTTTATTGTATAGACTTTTCTTAGCCTCCTAGCCTTTTTTAAAGGCTATGGCACTAAATTGTATAGACTTTTCTTTTTTAGACTCCTAGCCTTTTTGACTTTTCAAAAGGCTATGTCACATTGCAAAGCAAGCCTTCATGTGTTGAAGCAATACTCTCTCCAGTCCACAACAAATATTTTGCTCAGTTAATTAAAAAACAAACATACTTCAATGGAAAAAGCTATGGAGGAACAAACTTCAGAAATATCAAAACTACCCGAACAGGTATATTTATTTATGATTATGAATAGCTAAATTCATAGTTCCCAACAATCATGATATGATAAAATAAATTCATATTAGTTACTTTATAGTAGAATTATTCAAAGAATAATATGTTAAGAAGTTTATTAGCAAAGTGGAAACGGAGAAAAATCTCTAAGAACTATGTCATCCTAAAGGTGAAACCAATGAGGCAAGAAGCTGTGGCGGGGAGTAACCAGAGTAGAGGCACTGTTTAAGGGAAAAAGTATCCGAATTATCATGCTAATAGTGACCGAAGAACATATCATTTAAGAATAATCTAGTATATAGTAATCTAAGATGACCATATTTTGTTATGTACATGGTTGAAGGGAATATTTTGAAAAAAGCAATTTTATGAAAATGAATAATTATTTATCTGATGTGATGGTAGATAAATTTAAAATACTTATTTTGTATGCACTTAAAGATATAAAAGTAGTTGATATAAGAAAAATCATATTAGAAAAAGCATTTGGTAAATATTATATGACTAGAGTAAATTATATACCATACCTGCCTAACTACTCTTACAAATACTTACCATGATAAATTACATAAAATTTTTAGAAAAAGATATGAGAAACATACAGTTACTAGAAAAATAAGATGAAAATAAATATAGACAAATACATGGAAAATAAAGATATAAAATCTATAGAATTTCTTAATAAAAATATGCAAGAACTACTAAGACTAAAACAAACAACTACAAAATATTATAATAAAATCAATTTTAAAAGATAGATTATCTAGATTATCTTAAAGTTTTAATCTTATTTATACTTAGAGATATAGAAATTATAGACATTAAGAAAATAATATTAGAAAAAGTAATAGACTATGAAATTGAAACCATAGATTGGATAGAACAGTTATACCAAGAAACTTACCCAGAAGGATATTATTCAGATTAAGAGATGTTAGAATATATTAGAAAAACTAGAGAAAATCAAGATAATCTAAATAAAGAAATTAATTATAGAAACCGAATTAGAAAAATAATGGAAAATCTAAAGGAAAAATTAATATGGATAGAAGAAACCTTAGAAAATTTAGAAAAAAGTACATGTGATAGTTTATATAATTTAAAAAACTCACTACGAGAAGAACAACACAAGATAATAAATAACATAGAAAATCTAGAATTAGATATACATTATAGTACAGTTAGGATAAATTATTATACAGAAATTTGTAACTCTGCAATTACTACAGGATAAAATAATAAACCAAACAAATTAATGAATACATCTTACGAAAAGAATAAATCATTAAAAAGTATTGAAACAAAATTTAAGAAATATCCTCGCACAAAGAAAAATAGATTCATTATATATATACTAAATCTATTTCATAAGTTAGTTATCCGCACCCCCCTACAAATGCTCAAATTTAACTGAAAATAACAAGAAAGTATTAAGAACTAATAAACCTATAGAAGGAACATCATCAACAACAACTAAACTAACACCTATAGAATTATTAAAAAAATACGAAACCGCTATAAAAGATGAATTTGGTAGTATGACAACAATAGAAGAAGAACAAGATGAAGAAAAAGATACAAATAGGAATTTAATGTTAAAACACACCGTGAAGTTGGTGAACTTGGTTTTAATATTTCTGCTTCATCTTTATTTCTTGAAAGTTAATAAACACTTCATTTGACAGTATATTTAAATAGTCATTTGAACTTGTGTTTGAAGGTGTTGAACTTCTTTGTAGTTCTTGAAAGTTATTCTTGAAGTTAGAGTTGAATTTGTTTTGAAACATACAGATTTTGTACCCATATAATAACAATCTTAAGGAATTTAGTAATCTATACTGTTTGGTATATGGAGATTAAAACTTATTTCTTTCTACTCTGTTTGGACTTAATAGTTATTCGAAGATATAAAAACTTTATCATGAGTTGAAGTTCATTTGGTTGACGATTAGAAGAACATAAAAACTTCATCGTTAAACTAGAAATAAGTTGGTATTTAAAATTTTTAAAACTTTCTAATTAGTATTCTGACATACTAAGTTGGTTATCTTTTTATGACAGTAAAATGAATGTTGAAAGTCATGCAAATGTTTAAATGACAAGTGTAGCAGCAACAACTGTTGCTATGACAAGCCGTACAAGTGTTGCACCAGCAATGACACATGCGTAGAAACCCAAAAAGTTTTCTGGTGTAGATTTCAAACATTGGCAACAAAAGTTGTTCTTCTATTTGACAACTCTAGGTCATCAAAGGTTCATCTCTGAAAATACTCCATAATTGCCCGAAGAGACATCTGACAAGGAGCGTTTTATTGTAATGGAGGCATGGAAACACTCGAACTTCTTATGGAAGAATTATATACTGAGTGACCTTCAAGACGACCTGTACAATATGAAAAACGGTATGAAAACCTCAAAAGAGTCATGGGATGCTTTGGAACAAAAATATAAAACAGAGGATGCAGGAGCTAAAAGGTTCTTTATTGTAAAATTTCTTGACTTCAAGATGATTGATAGTAAGATTGTCATCTTTTAAGTGCGAGAACTATAAGTAATCATCCATGATTTCCTGATAGAAGGTATGAATATAGTAAATACCTTATTTGAATATATTAAGTGTGTTCTTAATAATCATATGATCTTTGATGTAGGTTTAATTGTGAATGAGGCTTTTCAAGTAGCGTCCATAATAGAAAAGTTGCCACCTTTGTGGAAGAACTTCAAAAACTACTTGAAGCATAAAAGGAAGAAGATGTTAGCTGAAGGTCTTATTGTGAGGTTGTGTATTGAAGAAGACAACAAAGCACCCGAGAAGCAGTCAAAAGAGAATTCCACAATTAGTAGAGCTAACATTATGGAGGATGACTCTAACAACTCAAAGAAACAAAAGAAAAATCCGGGCAGTAAAACAATCCTTAAAAAAAGAAATTCAAAGGGAATCGCTTTAATTATGGCAAGCCTGGTCATAAGTCCGTAGATTGTTGGGCCCTTAAGAAACGCAAGAAGAAGGATCCAGCCAACATGGATGAATCCAAAAATGAAGTGGATAATCTATACACCATGCTTTCAGAATATAACTTGGTGGGTAATCCTAGAGAGTGGTGGATTGATTTTGGTGTCACCTGCCATGTTTATGCCAACAAGGAGTTATTTGATTCGTATGCTCAGGCTCAAGTTACTCCGCAACAACAAAGGTTGAAGGAATGGGAAAAATTTACTTAAAGATGACATCAAGCAAAGTGTTGATACTCAACAATGTCCTTCATGTTCTGGAGTTGAGAAAGAACTTGGTTTCTATATCACTTCTGACCAAAAATACATTTAAATTTGTATTTATTTCTGATAAGGTTGTAATTAGCCAAAAGAAGTGTATGTAGGAAAAGACTACCTTACCGAGGGCCTGTTTAAGATCAATGTAGTGACTGTTAAGATCAATAAAAGTTCTGATCCTTCTTACTTACTTGAGTCTAATGAATTATGGCATGAACGTTAGGACATGTCAATTACAAAACTTTCCAAAAATTGATTAATTTAGAAGTTTTTCCAAACTTTGAGTGCAATAAATCAAAGTGTCAAACGTGTGTGAAATCAAAGTATGCTAAGCATTCGTATAAGTTTATTGAAAGGAATTTCCATCCCTTAGACTTAATCCACACAGACATTTGTGATATAAAGTCAACACCATCTCATGGTGGGAAAAAGTATTTTATAACTTTTATAGACGATTGCTCTAGGTGTTTTTATGTTTGTTTGCTAAACAGTAAGGATGAAATAATAGATGCATTTATGCAAAATAGAAGTTGAAAATTAGTTAGGGAAAAAGATCAAAACAGTAAGAAGTAATATGGGTAAAGAATATGAATCTCCTTTTGTGGAGATGTGTAGAAAATGGAATTATCCATCAAACTACTACCCTGTATTCACCTCAATCAAATGGGATTGTGGAAAAAAATAACCATACTTTAAAGGAAATGATGAATGACTTACTCATAAGTTCTGGTTTACCGTAAAACTTATGGGGAAAATCTATCCTTACAACTAACCGAATACTCAATAGCGTGCCCCATAGTAAGACACTTTCAATTCCATATGAAAAATGAGAAGGAAGAAAACCCAACTTAAAATATTTTAAAGTGTGGGAGTGTCTAGCAAAAGTCAAAGTTCCTATGCTTAAAAGGGTAAATATAGGACCTAAGACTGTGGACTGCATATTCATTGGATATACTAAAAGCAGTAAAGCATGTAGGTTTTTGGTTCATAAATTCAAACATCCAAATATCAATAAAAAATGGTGATTGAATCAGATAATGATGAGTTCTTTGAACACATTTATCCGTATAAAATCAGACATGAGCAGTCTAGTGGAAGGTCTAAACGACCTTGAGATGAATCTAGTGAGAATGTAATTAATGGTGATAATCCAAGTCCTAGTACACGTCAAAGAACGCCAACTTTATTTGGATCAAATTTTGTAATATTTCTCCTAGAAAATAATCCTTAAACGTTTAAAGAAGCGATATCGTCTCCAGACTCATCCTTTTGGAAAGAGGCAGCCAATAGTGAGATTGATTCAATCTTGAGCAACCACACTTATGAGCTGGTTGATCCTTCTCCAGGAAATAAGCCTTTAGGTTCTAAATGGATCTTCAAAAGAAAAATGAAAGCTGATGGTACTATTGACAAATACAAAACAAGACTTGTGGTGAAAGGCTTTAAACAAAAAGAGGGCCTTGATTATTTTGGTACATACTTGCCTGTCAAAAAGATAACATCCATACGAATGTTAGTTGCCTTAGCGGCGATATATGGTCTTGAAATGCATCAAATGGATGTGAAAACAACATTCTTAAATGAAGAATTTGAAGAAGAAATTTACATGAACAACCTAAGGGTTTTATGGTTCCTGAAAAAGAAAAGAAAGTGTGCAAACTTGTTAAGTCACTTTATGAATTAAAACAAGCACCCAAATAATGGCGTGCAAAGTTTGACCAAACCATGTTGGCAAAAGACTTCAAGATAAATGAATGTGATAAATGTATTTACATTAAAGACATTCTAAATCACAAGGTCATTATTTATTTGTATGTGAATGATATGTTGATCATCAGTAGAGATATTTCTGACATAAATACTATGAAATGAATGCTTAAAAGCAAATTTGATATGAAAGATCTTGGAGTTGAGGATGTGATCTTAGGGATAAGAATCCAAAAAACTCCATAAGGGTTGGCATTATCACAGTCTCATCATATTGAAAAGGTACTTGACAAATTCAAATATTTAGATTTTAGTATTTCCAAGCCTCCATTAGACGTGAGCTTTGTACTTTAATAATGAGGGTGAAAGTAACTCACAGTTAGACTACACAAGAGCGTTGGGAAGTTTGATGAATATCATGAGTAATCTCAATCAAACTCATTGGATGGAAATGAAAAGAGTTTTGGAGTATCTAAAACATACTCAAGACTAAGGTATCTAAAACATACTCAAGACTATGTTTTGTATTATAATAAATATCCAGCGGTAATTGAAGGATATAGTGATGCAAATTGAATCACCAGATTAAATGAAGTAAAATCCACGAGTGGATTTGTATTTAATTTAGGTGGAGGATCAAGTCTCTTGGAAATCGTCCAAACAGACATTTATTGACCACTCTATAATAAAATTTAAATTTATCGTGTTAGATAAAGCTAGTGAAGAAGCTAAATGACTCCAAAATTTCTTGGAAGATATTTGTTATTGGCCCAAACCTTTGTCACCAGTATGTATACATCGTGATAGCCAAACGAAAATAGGTAGTGCAGGAAGCATAATGTACAATGGTAAATCTCATCATATAAAAAGGAGACATAATCCTATTAGAGAACTACTTTCTAGTGGAATTATCACTATTGACTATGTAAAGTCAAAGGATAACATGTCAGCTCCACTTATAAAATACCTATCTAGAGAGGAAATTGAGATAACGTCGAAGGGAATGAGGTTTATAGCCTAGGACAAGTTAGTATGACAGTAACTATACCTAGAAGATTAGAGATCCCAAGAGCTAGGTTTAAGGAGATCAGAAAAGGTTATGACTGATGGTTCAACATTGTCAATACTCTGGACCCATTCTCATGATGAAGACAATGTTCAGAGAACAATGATAAGGCTTATGGTTTGAAGATTTTTAATAGTTTTTAAGTTTGGCAGATTTGACCAAATTATTTGATCTATTGGATTAAACGTTTAGGAATCACCTATGTAAGAGTGAAGTGGAAGCTGCTTCAAGGAGAATGTTAGTAAAGTCTTGTTCTCTAAACTTTCATGAAACTAGGACATGTTCATGGATAAAATGAACAAAACCTTGAGAACCATAAATGGTAAAAGGTTGGTTGTATCCTTGTGCTGTCTACATATACATTAAAGTTCGACAGTTCAAATATATTAAATCTACCAGTTGACGAGTGCATGCATATTCACTAAAGCTCAAAGGGAAACCAGAAAGCTCAAAGGAAAACCTACTTATCCATATGTAATTAGTCTTTGCTTGTTGATCACAAACTTTTCTATAAATTTTTGATAAAATGGCCATTCCCTATTCACGTGGGGGATTTTTAGGTTCTAAGGTAATGCGTGAATGAAAAATGGAGAGAATAATTTGGAGGAAAAGTGAAAAATCACTTAAGAAAGTCAAGGTCTCCCATATTTGTGGGAGAAAACAACTTTATTATATTTTTATTAAGAAACACTCCTTCACGTGGATAGTGAAACAAGAATAAAGAGATGGCTCACACCATCATTATCGCTCGATTCACTCAGTTTTGGCTTTGGATTTGGATTTAGATTTGAAAAATGATCGATCGAGAGATTAATTTTTGGATAAAATTTATTTGAAACTTGGAAACAAGTGAAAGTTTAATCCAAAAATCCAATGGAAATGTTTTTCTCCATTTGTGGACGTATTTTTACTACAATGCTAGTGCATACGCAACACACCTCAATAGGATGACACCCTTCGAGGAAGAGACATACTATTTCAGAAAAGGTGCGACCTACACGTGTAGACTTGGTATACGCTGGCTCTACGTGGTACAGGTCCAGCACAGAAGCCACTAAAATAGGCTAAATACGACCTGCGACCGTAGGTCCAACTCTTGTCTAGTGAGGATCGGGCATAAGTAGGTAACATTTCAGAAAAATTATCCCTTTTCATAAACCATTGTTTCCTTTCCAAAGGAAAGCTTAATAGATATAAATACCTGAACTTTTCCTCAGGTATAGGTACGATTTAAGTTGAAAAATAATTTTTTTGTATTAAAAAACTCTCTTGTGATCATCAAACCATTGAGTTTGTTTGAAGTTTCTGAAACTTTAAGGTACCACTACTTTCAGAAAGTGAACCACTTTTTCCTAGTAGGAAAGATTCATAACCTCAAATATTTGAGGGAAATAAATTCCTTAAGGATACTCTGTGATGTCGGTGGACTTAGTTATAATATTTTTGATTCATCTTATTTTTTAAAAGTTGATAAATACTTCATTTTGATAGTTCATTTGAATATTCATCTGAACTTGTGTTTGAAGGTGTTGAACTTCATTGTAGTTCTTGAAAGTTATTCTTGAAGTTAGAGTTGAAGTTGTTTTGGAACATACAGATTTTGTACCTGTAAAATAACACTAAGAGATATGGGCTAGACTGTATGGATTATTTCAATCTTGGCCGGGATAAATTTGAGAGATGGGCTAGACTGTATGAATTATTTCAATCTTGGACGGGACAAATTTGGTTGTGCTATGTCAACTTAGACATCCATCATTTTCTTACTTAAGACATTTATTCCCAAGTCTATTTTCCAACGTATGTGAATATGATTTTAAGTGTGAACCTTCTATCATGGCCAAAATTCATCCTGTTTCTTATCTAATAAGATCAAAAAAATATGAGATACCCTTTATGTTGATCCACTCAGATGTTTGGGACCTACTCCTACATCAGTTTCTTAAGGTTATAGATGGTTTGTAACCTTTATAGATGATCGTGCATGTATGACTTAACTATATTTGGATAAATAAGAATGAGGTATTTGCAAATTCTTATTCTTTCCATAACATGATCAAGACTCAGCTCTCTAATCTTCAAATTCTGCGATTTGATAATGGTGAAAAATATGACAATAATGAGCTATCAGTATATTTTCAAGAAAATGGCATGTATCATGATCTAGCCCACAACTGCCATAACAAAATGGTGTTGTAGAGTAGAAAACTAGACATATTCTGAAAACAATTCAAGCCCGATTAATAGAAGCACATTGCCGTGAGGTACATTCTCTTGACTCTTCCTTGAATAATACTATAGATGCTTCTAGTGGCTACAAATTACCTTTTACACATAATCTTGGTAAGCTACTAAATCGGTACTTACCAGATCATGTAAAGAAAGGCAAAGCATCTAATTGCTAACTGGCATGTCCTATTTTTGTCAAGGTTAAAAAAACATTACCTATGGACTCAAAGAATTAAATTTTGCACAAAGTTGCCCCTTTAGACACCCTTCAGAATCCACAAATGCGGCACCCAACTAGACTAAATTTATCAAAGTGGGAGGAGGTAAAAAATTATTTTTGAAAAATATAAATATTTAAAATAATGTAAAAGGTGTATGCATATTAAGTATATAAATAAATCTATTGCTATAAAAATATGTAAAAGATATGTATATAAAATGTATAAAATATGTGTGAAAAGAAAAGTACTTTGTAACGTATGAAAATAGAAGTATTTTTATGTACTATAAAAAGGAAAAGTATTTTTGCAAATAATACTTTTTACTTGACCAAAATTATGAGGATAAAAATAAAGATCTATTTGAGAAGAAAATACTACACTATATTTATAATGCATATGTATGAATTAATTGATCAAATATCTAAATCAATTTAATTTCTTTATGTAAATATTAACGGCTTAAGTTTTTCTTAAATATGTGTTAATAAATATGCAAGTAAAGGGTGTTCCCGTCCGACGCCCCAAATATAAAGTTTTTACTATATTTTTATCTTTATGTACAATCATACGAATGAGAAATAAAATACAAATATAGAGCTTGAAACCTCCTTTCCAATACTATTTCGGAGTGTATTATCGAGAACATGTATGGATACTTGATAAAACAGATTAAGAATGAACAAATAATCATTAAAATAAATGAAATTTATGTGTACGTATATGTATATGTATATAAAAATATAGAATTTTATTATAAAAAGGGCTCAGATTAAGTTTTAGATGCGCCATGACCACGAAGTGATTGCTCAATTTATAGTCCGTCCTAAATCTCCTTGCCAAAATATGAATCGTAAAACTTTTACATTATCGTGATATTATAAAAATTCCATCATCGCCCAAATTTATTTACTTTTTATATGTATTTGCAATGTAATGTCCGTTGTTTATTTGGAGAAACCTCGAAAATCGATGAGAGTTCCTTTATTGGCCAATGTTGCGTAGTATTGTTCATTATTAGTAACAAATGACAAAATATCTGTTAGGGTTTTTGCCCTGATTTTCTTACTAAAGTTAAGTTTTACTTTTCTTGGAAGGAAAATAAAAGTAATACCATAATTAGTTTTACTTTTCCTAAAATAAAAATATAAAACTTTTCATATTTGGCTAACCTCTTTCTTGGAGGAAAGGTTTTGGAACTCTATAAATAGAATACCCCTTCTCATACCATAACACAATAACATCCACAATGTACTCGTTTAAGAGTCTTGTTTAGGGGAAGATTTCTCCCAAAAGATTTTATGTTTTTTCTATATTAGTTTTTCATATATAGGCCGTTTGACCAAATCATATTAATAATATGCCTTTTTAGTACTATTTTTGTCATCTAATTTATCTTTTCATGATTTGCAAACTTTAACCTTCCGCATGATTCCTCTCGATTTTTTTAATGACCCATGATGGGCCAAGGGTTGAGCAACACGCTCAAGATTTTTATTTCATAAAAAAATATAAGTACAAGGAAGGGGACTAGACCAAAACTCCGAAAAGATGCAAAGCATAACATAGAGGTGGAGTTAAGCTACATAACATATTCCCTAGTAGCTTAACTCCATAATATAAGATAATCCTAGAATATAGGTATAATTTCCTATGATAATACTCAATCAAAAGGAAATCTTATAAGAAGCTATATTTCAAATATACATAGCCTATGAGAAGAGATATAAAATATGTAAGCTCAGTGTTGGGATGAAAAACCATCTCAAAGATGTAGATACCACACACCATATCATCTACCTCTACTGCTTTGTGACCTTGTGAGGGATCTCTTTGCTTTAGAACTAGTAACCATTTTGTAATAGTGAAAGCTTCTTGGTAACAAGCCCTGTTTGTCTGTAACCTCTTGCTTTTCCTTATGTTCTTCAGTGCTACCTATAGGAACAAATGCTTTGAGAAGTTTTTGACATACCTCTTCTTTCTCTTTATCCTCTTCTACCGATAGGTTGTCATAGTCTACTTCATTCCCCGAGTGTATCACTCTATATTCATCTTTCTCTATATAAGAAGACACTTTGTTCTCTGTACAAACATCCTTGGAACTAGACGAGTTGCTAATAGGCTTCGGTAAAGCAGGAAAATGTTCATCAATGTGTTCTACAACCAAACCAAATTTCTTTTGCCCTTTAAATTCTTTGTCTTTTTTCCTAGCCTTATCCTTTTTTTGCCTTTTTTTCCCTGTTGATCTTGCTTTCTCTACATTTCTTCCTTATTCTTTTAATTCATACTGTCAAACCCCACAATATAAGAAGAAGAAGAAGAAGACAAATTCTTATTTCTTTCCTGAAGCAAATTATCAGATTCAACAAGCTTCCAAGATGGTTTACTAGTAACTGCATATTCCTCTCCTCTTTCTTTTAATCCTTTTCAACACTTGGAGATTTCACATCACCAATAATAACATTATCAGGACCATGACATTTGAAACCTTCATTCTTTTCGAGAAAATCTATAAAACACCCTTCCCACCCCTCTACTCCATTATTTGATTCACCATTAATAGAAATATGAGATACGGGGAAGGGGGGGACAAGATTTCAGCAACTCCTTCCCACTATTTAAACTATTAGAACCATCAAAACTAGTGGGGATAAGGGAGTTGGGATCACTCAAGTCAATATTTGGGATGTCCTGTGGATCAAGCATATCAAATTGATTCTTGTTGACATTTTGAGAAACTTGTGAAGCTTTTCATTTAAATACTTTTTGTTGGTGCTGTTGCTGTGTTTGTTGTTGATGGTTGTTTTTTTACCTCTTTTTTCTACTTATGACACTACTCCTGACCATGTTTTTCATGCATTTGAAGTTCATCCGTGACTTTGTGACTACTAGCCATTGTTGTGTCTTGTTGAGTTGCATTTTTGTCCTCTTTTTGAAGCTGATTTTTGAGGTTATCCCTACTATTCCCCATTTTCAGCAGTCTCTTTTTGTTGTTTACTCTTCTTAAACTCTTCATCCCATCTCTTAATTGGGTAGGTCATGTTGTTATGCCCTTGATGCTTACAATAAGTATAAAATTTTGGAACCCCTTCATATTGTATTTACTGCCACTTTCCTTCACCATTCTTGTCCTCATCAAAACCCAACCACACAGGGTGTGGTATATGTTTAGTAAGATTAATTTGGATCTTAACCTTAGCCATACTCCCTTTTGTCTTTTTATATGCAGCTAAATCCAAGAATAAAACTTTACCCATTGGAAACAATAAGGGAGATACAACTTTTATACAATAGCAATGCCAAGGTAGCTCAGGTAAGATAGCCCAAACCGGCACCAAAAGAGTTTTTCATCTGGTTTAAATGTTGGTGTCCAGATTTGGAACCTCATAAGCTAGACCCCTATGTACATTATCCCCTTGGTCCAAATTATGGTGTGATCATACTTATTATCAAGGTCAATATAGAAATGCCTTGAGTTAAAATGAATAAGCTTTACACTGCCCCTAAGCTTCGTTTGCAATAAAAAATCTTTTCTTATTATCTCCATTTTTGGCATGGTGTTTATAAATTTACCAATGAGAGTAAATTTACACCTTTCAGCTAGCCTCACCTAAAAATCAATCTTTTTAAACACAGCAACTGGAAATCCTTGTTTAGAGGTAATTTTGGAGGGGTAATATCAATATGAATAGATTTTGAAGCTTCTTAAGCTCTAAGTTTGGTAATGAATGAGTGAGGGACTATTGGGATTGGAGGAGCAGTGATTTTGGATTTTTTTGGCCATACAGGGGACGGGTTGGGTGTATCTTTAGTTGCTTTAGGATTATTTTCTTTTTCTTCATCCAAATTATTTGGAGGCGGGTTAGGAATAGATGCATGATTTTCCTGGGATTCAAAGTTATAGAAAACTTTCAATGGTTTGGAATTTGAAATATACGGTTTTTGTTTGCAGGAATTCTGGGCAAGTGACTGAGTTGGTTGGTTATCTTTGGAGGTTGTAGAAGTTTTTTTGGACTGGTTTGGGATTCGAACCCAACAAGTGGTATCAGAGCCTATGGTTTAAAGATTTGATGGTTCGATTGAGGATAATTTAAGATCAAAGTTTCAACCAACTTGATGATAATGAAGATTTTTATCCAAAAAAATTACATATGGAGATGATTGTCGATCATATTTTCAACAATACTGCTGTAACATATTTGAAAATAAAGCTCACTTTTAAGCTTGTAAAGGGCTCCAATATTTTTACCCTGAAAGGGTTCATATATTTTTAACCCAAAGGTGAGTCAAGCTTTGTCAAGATTATGCATATGAAGAAGGCGAGTCAAGATTTGTCAAAAAATCAAGCAAAAAAGGGGATATTTGTTAGAGTTTTTACCCTGATTTTTGTACCAAAATTAAGTTTACTTTTCTTGGAAGGAAAATAAAATTAATACCATAACTACGTTTAATTTTTCTAAAACAAAAATATAAAATATTTTCATATTTGGCTAACTGCTTTTTTAGAGAAAAGGTTTTAGAACTCTATAAATAGAATACCTCCTTGTCATACCATAACACAGTAACATCCACAATGTACCCGTTTAAGAGTCTTGTTTAGGGGGATATTTCTCCCAATAGATTTTATATTTTTTCAATATTAGTTTTTCATATGTAGGTCATTTGACCGAGTCATATTAATAATATGCTTTTTGGTACTATTTTTGTTGGTTGATTTATCTTCTCATGATTTGCAAACTTTAAGCTTCCATATGATGCCTCTCGATTTCGAACCCAACAAGTGGTATCAAAGCCTATGGTTCAAAGATCCGATGGTTCGATCGAGGACAATTGAAGATCAAAGTTGCAATCAATTTGATGATACTAAAGATTTGTCCAAAAAAACAATCACATGTGGAGATGATTGTCAATCATATTTTCAACAATGCTGCTGTAACATATTTAAAAATAAAGCTCACTTTTAACCTTGTTAAAGGCTCCAATATTTTTAACCCGAAAGGGATCATATATTTTTAACCCAAAGGGATCCATTTTTAAGCATGCAAAGCATCAGTGATATATGAAAGTTATGTGAATACGAAGATTATGCATATAAAAAAGGTGAGTTAAGTTTTGTCAAGAAAATCAAGCCAAAAAGGGGAGATTTGTTAGGGTTTTTGCCCTGATTTTCTTACCAAAATTAGTTTTTACTTTTCTTGCAAGGAAAATGAAAGTAATACCATAATTAGTTTTACTTTTCCTAAATCAAAAATATAAAACTTTTCCTTATTTAGATAACCTCTTTCTTAGAGGAAAAGTTTTGGAACTCTATAAATAGAATACTCCTTTCTCATACTATAATACAATAACATCCATAATGTAGTCATTTAAGAGTCTTTTTTAGGGGGAGATTTCTCTCAATAGATTTCATATTGTTTTAATATTAGTTTTTCATATGTAGGTCGTTTGACTGAATCATATTAATAATATGCCTTTAGTACTATTTTTGTCGTTTGATATATCATCTCATGATTTACAAGACTTTAAGCTTTCGTATGATGCCTTCTTGATTTCAAACCAAACAACGTCTTAAGGAGTTTTAAAATCATCAAAACAATAAAGTATCAAAGACATCTTCGGAGTAAGCTTTTCGGGTGAAATCAACTCAAAATTAACATAACACTATGTAGAATAGCATAGGATTCTAGCAACAACGCATCAATAGCAAAGACAACCAAAATAGAGTAAAACAATAGGAACACATATTAAATAGTAGCAAATAAAATTTAGCAAAAGAAATTATGTAAAAGCAACAACAAAGTCATGAAAGAGAGAGGCAACAATAGAGCCTAATCCATTTTAATAGAGCTTCACCGGAGAATGACCAACTCCAGCCAGGTTTATAGATTCTAGAGCAACATAATAATAAAATTATAATAATTAAAAAATAAAAATATCCCCAAAATAGTGCTGGCAGTGATATCGCTTCAACGATAATTGCCGGAGTAACACTGGAAAGGTACGAGTGCAGTCATATCTGAGTATCAATGATGTGAACCACCATTTTACAAAAGCAATAACAGAAAAAAGGGAGAGGAAAAGAGGTAAAAATAAAGAGAAAGGGAGATAAGAGAGTGATAGTGATGGTTGTGGTGAAACTTGTTGGTTGTTGGTCTTTTAGTGGTTAAACCCAATGGCGGCAGCTGATGAAGGAGAGAGAGAGAGGCATGAGGGGAGTGGAAAGGGAGAAAGGAAAAAAGAAAGAGAGGTCAGAGTGGTAGTGGTGTGGTGGCGTTGATGTACTCTGGTGGAGCTTCGCCGGAGAAGGAGCAACAACGGTGGAGTTGCGACAATGAAGGGAAAGAGAGTAGACAAAGAGAGAGAAAGATATGGGAGGCGTGTGAATGTTTGCGTGTTTTTTGTGTGTTAAAATATATCTAGAAATTTTTTCCTGTCCCTTTTATTTATAATAATACATAACACCCCCATTAACCAAAAGATAAGAGAATGTCCCTTTTTTTTTTCCTTTTAGAACACCTTTTAGTCCTTAAGTTATTAACCAAAGGATTTTACATTCTTTTACCAACAAGTAAAGTTATTATTCAATGGACAGTGTTATTCTATAATCTTGTCAGATGTGACAAGACCTTGACTTTATCAAACTATTACTCTGTGTATTAAAATTAGGGTAAACAACATAAATTCCAACACTTTACTACCTAATTACTCTCTCTCCCTACTTTTATAATAATTACATAAAATCTCAGTTATGATACATTAGTTAACATCATGATACATAGTTTATGATACATTAATAAATCTTTAATTATGATTAAAAATGAAAAGAAACGGTAATTAAGCCTACAGTTGAGCAATTAATTAAAGAAATTAATGTTTAAATCACCTAATATACATCATTTAATAAGTTATGATAACAAATATCATAAGTTTTCCTATTATGTAAAAATTTATGACATATTGTATTATGATAACAAATATCTCATTTAATAACATTGAGTTCATGATACACTACAATTTATGACACATTACATTTATTTGTGGTTTCTAATACATTATTATATTTTTTGCTTAATAATTTATATGTATAAAAATTATCTGATACATTGTATTAAAAGCTAAATATCTTATGATACATTACTTTATATGCAGATACAACAATATTATTTCTACTATTGTATGGTTAATTTAAGTTTCTAATACATTAAATTATTTTAGTTGAGATACATCACTGTAATTAAGTTTGCATTATACTTGACTTATTTTTGAAAATACCTAATACATTATATAATTTACATTAAGATATAAAGCTACAATTAGCTTATATGTTACATTGCTGAAGAGTAAAATATCTTTTGATGCATAATAGTCTAAGAGTGATGGACGAAAATTAATTTATAGAAATTGTAATAAAAACAATCATACGTTTTGCTTAAATATCAAAGCCATTTTGTCCAGAAAGTTTTGATATTTCAATCTATTTTCACGAAAGGCAATGTCGTTCATATCATAATGAAATGGTGGAAATTAAAAAAGAAAGTTAATGGTGGAAAGATGGAGTTGTTAGATCTAATTGAGTAGTAGATGAGAACATAATGGAAATTCAAAAGAAAGTTAATGGAAGTTGTAACTTGAATGTTGAAGTAGAAGATGAAGATGAGAACATGGTGGAAATTCAAAATGGGTGAGTTGAGAAAATCATGAGATATATTTCCTAATTTTTGGGCTTGATTTGTGGCACAATAAGGGGATGTGGGTGGGTTTTTTAGATGTATCAGAAAAGAGGCAACTATTTTGAGTAAAAAGGGTTTTTTGTAATTAGTTTAGTTGGATGGGATTTTAAGTAATAATAGAAACTTAAAGTGTGGTTACAAGTAATTTATCCTTAAAGTAATTGATACAACTTATCATTTGCTGACTATATTAAATAATATACAAAATATAGGTATCGATATGTAATTAGAAAAAGATATAAAAAACTTTAAAATATAATTATCTTAAAAATGTGATGCATTGTAAATTATAAAAAATGATGTCATGTCGTGTACATATGCAGATGATTGTAAAAATGTTAAAAAAAATAATAAATTAATAAAAATTATAATGTAAGAAGAATTATCAATAAATTATAAAAAGTAAAAAATATGACAATAAATTTTATCTATAATTTATTAACAATTGTAAAAAAAAAAATTTAAAAATTATATTTCGTGCCTTTTAACAATTAGATAGCCTGAAGGCAGAGAGCCAAAATTGAGTGTCAATAATAACCATGTTTGTACCAAAATACTATGAGAACCCCTCAAAGTTTTTGTGAACAAATTATCTTCAGAGAATATATCAAGTATATGTAAGAGGCATTGAAAGACTCAAATTTGGTCCAAGCAATATATGAAGAAATGAATGCTCTCTACAAAAGAATGATACATGAAAACTTATGCCACTACTTGAAGGAAATAAAATAATACAATGTAAATGGGTATTCTCCATTAAATACAAGACAAATGGGTCAATAGATGTAATACCCTAATTTTTTTCAAAAGCTTAATTTCTCCTCGAGAAAATTAAGGAGTGATTACCTAAGTGAGTATCATTTTAACCATATAGAATTTCCCTAATTTTGACTTTTTATCACATGAAAAATTTGATAAGCTTTCTGTCGATATAAAATTCGCCCAAATTTGATACCCGGTCAAGAAGTTATGGTTAATTTAAGTCCAAATCGTAAAACAACGTCATTTTAGTGCTTGGCGCGAGCGGAGAGGGTCTATTTGACAATTTTCAATTTCCAGTGGAACTCCGCGATAATGGTGCATCGCGGAGGACCCCAATTTCCCAATAGTCAATTTCAGTGGCCTGACGCGATTGTGATGCATCGCGCTGAAGTTCCAGGTCCCAACTAGTGGGACAACGTGATGACTCTGTGTCGTGGTGACTACCAAATTACCATTTGTCAATTTCCAATGAGCCACCGTGATAGTGGCGCATTGCGGTGGTCCATAAAATTGGGTTCCTAGTTTAATTTTTCCATCTTCGTACAAAAGTTAAAAAGGGCATTTTGGACTTTTTCCAAGCCTCTTAAACCGTGCAGACACCAGATTAAAGTCATTTACAAGCATTCTATGAAGTCTCTATCAAATTTTCTCTCAGCAAAAACCCTAAGCATCCAAAACCTCTTTCAAGAATCTCAAGAATCCACCATAGATTTTCTAAATTGAGTCAAGATTCAAGGTCCCCAAGTTAAAGGCTTCAAGAACCCTCATTCAAGAGTACGAATAGAGTTCCAAATGCAAGAGTTCATCCAAAGCTTCTAATTCAAGGTATGTGGGGTTTTAAACAAGGGTAATCCTTTCACCCTTGTGCCCAAAGGCTTATTCAAACTACAGTTCTCTGCAATTTATGAGATTTTACATGAAATTGAATTGGGGGTTTTCACCCATTGTTATTGGTTGCAAGATTTTGATGTTTCCCTTAAATTGATAGTCTAATGGTATGATTTTTACATGTTTTCTTGAGAAATTGCACCTGGGTTTATACCTCATGATTTTCATCCTTGAGAAGTTAATAGTTGAAATGTTCAAAACAATGAAGTATATAAGTATGTTAAGATTTTGATATAAATTACTGAAATTTCCAAATTTCTACATGAGTTATGAATCTGTATGCTATCTATTATGCTTTTGATGAGTTCTAACTTGAGATTGAATTATGGGTTATTAAGCCCTACTTAAGACTTGAGAACTTATGAAATATTGTTCTATAAGCACCCATGATTTGAGTATTCTGAGATTAATGAGAAATATTTTTACCTAATGTCATTGATTTTTGAAATCTACTCTACTACATGAGATTATAGATTTGATTATTGGGTTCTTATTGAACCATGAGATTATTCTAAAGTGAATTTTCATGAGATGAGTAAGATAAACTAAAGGGAGTAGTCTTTAGTACTGAGTAGGGTAAGTTACCACAGTTTCTTACTCCAGAACTACGTGCCATTGTAGGTTGGGCCTAAGGCCGAGATATTGGGCCCAAGGCCAAGATAAGTGATCACTGAGTTGAGGTTATACTCCTTGGCAAGAGTATGACGCCTCTCCCGAATGTGAGGTCTCTTTCTTAGGAGAACAAAATGTTGGACTCTATGTAGCTCACATGGTTTATGTCAGTTAAGAGAATCTCCCTTAAAACTAAAGCTTTGAGATAAGATATTTTCCTTTAAAACTAAAATACTTTCCCTTGATATGAGTATTTTTCCCTAAAACTTGAAATGAGATATTTTCCTAAAGTGAATGAAATGCCTTCAAGTATGTTCCAAGGTCATATGATTCTGAATTCCAAGTATTTGAGTTTAAAAGAGTTATGAGTTCTTGAGCATTAAAGAAGTTTTACTCTCCATGATACATATGCATGAGTTGAAAGTATTGCTTAAAGTTTCCTTTAGCCTTGACTAATGAGAATAAGAGAAGAGTACAAATTTCAAAGCTAAAAGTCTAATGACTCACGGTATTGTGTTACATGTTCCATTTTAAATGATTCATGATCTTTGAATTTTATACTTATTCAAGCCATGTGAGTCATTACTTATTACATGCATGATTAGATTAAAGAGTATTGATGTTGTTTTATATAAATGCATGCACCCCCACATACTCAATAAACTCTCAAGTGCTGATCTACATATACGTCTATGTGCTACATTGTCTTATAATGTAGGTTCAGGTGCTCAGTCCCAACCTCATCAGTGATTTTCGAGTACCTCTATCTATATTTATGTTGTGGTAAGTCCTCATGGTTCAAGGAACTATATTCAAACATCTTCATATTTTGAGAGACTATGTTGTTATTTCCAGTTCATTTCGAGTCAATTGGGGACATGTCCCAATGACTCTCTAGTTCATGGATTAGTAGAGACTTTGTCATACTAGTTATCAGATTGTAGTTGTGTTGAGGTTTCTAGTATTGTGGTCGTTTGGACCGAGCATTTTTTTTATATGATATGACTATGCTAGTGTTTGAATTATTTTATCTTGAAATGAGAGTTATTAGTAGAAACAAGATCAAAGGGTTAGCTTAGGGCTACTTGTAGCCTTAAGCACCGTGTGACATCTCAGGAGGTAATTTCGGATCATTACAAACTTGGTATCAGATCCTAAGGTTTTAAGGAGTCCTAGGGAGTCTGTCAGGCGGTATTGAGTAGAGTCTTGACCATCAGTTTATAGCACGCCATATCTATGAGCAAGAGGCTTCAAGATATTTTAGGAAAAGTTGTTTTTTTTTTTTTGGATTCTATCATTCCTACAGTTGTTTCTCTCATCTAATAATTTATGCTCTTCTATTTTAAAAAATGCCTCTCCAAAGAGCGAATGCCCATAGGAACGATGATGAACAACCCCCACCGGTTGATCCTTTGAATGAGACTGCATCTCATGCTGAGTTTCGAACAACCTTTTAGGTGTTAGCCCATGCACTCACCGCTAATTTTTGGGATAATAACCAGGCCACAGTTGCTAATCAGCAGGGAGGTGATGTAGCTTCGGCTAGCATCCGTGATTTCATACGGATGAATCCGCCAGAGTTTATGGGTCCAAGGTAGGTGAGGACCCAGAGCTGTACCTTGAGGAGCTGAGAAAGATCATGAAGGTGATGCATATTTCTGAGGAAGAAAGTATTGAGTTGGCATCTTACAGGTTGAAGGACATAGCTTATAACTGAGTTGTATCTTGGAGGAAGGGTAGAGGTGAGGACGCTGCTCCTATGACTTGGCAGGTGTTCCAAGATACATTCTTGGACAAGTTCTTTCCAGGTAAGATGAGGGAAGAAAAGATTGAGGAGTTTATGAAATTGAGGCAAGGCTCTATGACTGTTAAGGAGTACTGCTTGAAATTCAATCAGTTGGCCAAGTATGCTCCTGATTTGATTTCTGACACCTAGGCTAGTATGAGCAAGTTCGTAACCGATGTTTCTAGTTTAGTACTAAAGAAATGTAGGACTACAATGCTGTATAGGGATATGGATCTGGCTAGGTTGATGAAGCATGCCCAGTAAATAGAGGTGGATAAGATTAAGGAGAGAGATTGCATGAGGGGTAATAAGAGGGCTAGATCTGAGCAGTATGAGTATAGCCAACCTAGATTCTATGGAGGGAACTGTCCTTAGTTTTAGAGGCATTCATCTATACCAGCGCCTTCATCAGTTAGTGCTCCCGCACCTAGAAGCAGGCAGGAGCAAGGAGAAAGATCCTTTATGTCTAGGTCACAGAACAGTGTTGGTAACAGACTTCATTATCCTCCTTATGCTAAGTGTGGTAGTGATCATCCCGGTGAGTATTTTGTAGATCTGTGGCGTTATTTTGGTTGTGGCAAGTAGGGCCACAGACTTAGAGATTGTCATCATGCTAGACAGGGGAACAAAGATGCCCGACCTCAGGAATTGGCTACTAGTACACCAGTTCTTGCTCCTCGTCCCGCCCCTGCTCAGGGCACTTCATCTAGCATTGCTGGCAGTTAGTTCCAGAATAGATTCTATGCCTTACCATCCCATCAGCAGCTAGATGACTCTCCCGATGTTGTTACTGGTATGCTCCATCTCTTTTGTCTTGATGTTTATGTATTGTTGGACCCCGGGTTAAGTCTCTCTTATGTGACCCCACTTGTGGCTGTGAATTTCAAAATGAGTCCCGAAAGGATTCCTGAGCCTTTCCCACTCTCCACACCAGTAGGGGAGTCAGTTATCGCTAAACAAGTGTATACAGATTGTCCTATTATTGTTCTTCATAGAGTCATACTTGCGGATTTGATAGAGTTAGACATGGTGGATTTTGACCTTATTCTGGTTATGGATTGGCTTCATTCTTATTATGCGTCTATAGACTGTCGTACTTGTGTGGTGAATTTTCAGTTTCCTAATGAACCATTGTTTGAGTGGTCCGGGAGTTCAGTATCTCCCAAGAGTCATTTTATCTCCTATCTCAAAGCCAGAAATCTAATATCCAAGGGTTGCATCTATCACCTAGTTAGAGTCAAAGACACTAAGTCTGAGGCTCCAACTATTTAGTCAGTCGATATTATTAATGAGTTTCCAGATTTTTTTTGGAAGATCTCCCAGGGGTACCTCCCGATATAGAGATAGAATTTGGGATTGACCTTCTTCTCGATACTTGGCCTATTTCTATTCCGCCATACCGTATGGCACCTGTGAAGCTTAAGGACTTGAAAGAGCAACTCAAAGATCTTTTAGACAAAGGTTTCATAAGGCCCAATATTTTTTCTTAGGGCACATCTGCATTATTCATGCGAAAGAAAGACGGTTCTTTGCGTATGTGCATTGACTATCGTCAGCTTAACAAGGTCACAGTAAAAAATAAGTATCCTCTTTCGAGAATTGATGACCTGTTTGATCAGTTGCAAGGTGCAAGTTATTTCTCCAAGATAGACCTTAGATCCGGCTATCATCAACTTTAAGTGAGGGAGTGTGATATTCTAAAGACAGCTTTCGAACCTACTATGGTCACTTTGAGTTTCTATTCATGTCCTTTGGGCTACCCAATGCCCCAGCCGCCTTTATGATCTCATAAATCAAGTGTTCAAGCAATATCTCAATATGTTTGTCATTATTTTCATAGATGATATCCTTGTGTACTCTAATGAGAATGACAATGTGAATCATCTTAGATTGTCTTGCAAACCCTCAGAGAGCACCAGTTGTTCGCCAAATTCAGTAAGTATGAATTTTGGCTAAGATCTGTAGCCTTTCTGGGTCATGCTGTTTCAGTCGAAGGTATTAGAGTTAATCCCCAAAAGACAGAAGATGTAAGAAATTGGCCTAGACCTATCTCTCTATCTGATATTAGAAGTTTTTTGGGTCTAGTGGGCTACTACCACTGTTTTATTGAAGGTTTCTCCCCTATTGTGTCTCCTATGACCCGGTTGACCCAAAAGAAAGTTAAGTTCCAGTGGTCAGATTCCTGTGAGAAGAGTTTTTAGGAGTTGAAAACTCTACTTACTTCAGCCCATGTGTTGACCTTGCTTGATGGTACGGATGGTTTTATGGTATATTGTGATGCCTCTAGAATTGGTTTGGGTTATGTATTGATGCAAAGAGGTAAGGTTATAGCCTACACCTCTAGACAGTTAAAGCTGTATGAGAAGAATTACCCAACCTATGATCTTGAGTTAGCAGCTGTGGTCTTTGCTTTGAAAATCTGGAGACACTATCTTTATGGTGTTCGTGTTGATGTGTTTACTGATCATAAGAGCCTTCAGTATGTATTTGCTCAGAGAGAGTTGAATCTTATGAAGAGGAGATGGTTAGAGTTGTTAAAAGACTATAATATGAGTGTGTATCACCCGGGCAAGGCCAATGTAGTAGCGGATGCCCTTAGCAAATTGTCTATGGATAGTGTTGTCCATGTAAGGAAGGTAAGAAAGAGTTAGCTTGTGATGCGCATTATTTGGCTAGATTGGGTGTTAGGTTGCTTGATTCAGCTGAGGGAAGTACTTTGGTGCAGAGTAGTTCAGAATTGTCTTTACTTTTGGAAGTGAAGGTAAAGCAAGATAGAGATCATAGTTTGGTCAAACTGAAGGAGGCATCTAAGGACCAAAAGGTAGAGGTTTTCTCCTAAGGGGGAGATGGCGTGTTGATATTGCAGGGTAAATTGTGTGTTCTGTGTGTTGATGATCTGAGGCAGAGGATTATGGATGAAGCGAATGGCACGCGATATTCTATTCATCCCGGAACTACCAAGATGTACCGCGACTTGCGAAAAATCTATTAGCGGAATGGCATGAAGAAGGATATAGCTGGGTTTGTAGCAAAGTGTGCAACATGCCACCAGGTTAAGGTAGAGAACCAAAGATCCGGTGGTATGATGCAAGAGTTTGGTATACCCATTTGCACGTGGGAGGTGGTGAATATAGACTTCAAGACTGGATTACCTTTTTTGCATCGTCATCATGATTCTATTTGGGTTGTTGTGGATAGGCTGACTAAATCTGCACATTTCTTGCCCGTGCTCACATCTTATACAGCTGAGGATTATGCTAGATTGTATATTCGGAAGTTAGTCAGGATGCATAGAGTTCCCTCATCCATCATTTTGGATAGGGGCACTCAATTCACTTCTCAGTTTTGGAGGGCGTTTCAGCAGGGTCTTGGTACCCAAGTTCTTTTGAGTTCTTCTTTTCATCCATAGACAGATAGTCAGGCTAAGAGGACCATTCAGACCCTAGAAGATATGTTGAGGGTGTGTACTATTGATTTCAAAGATAGTTGGGATGAGCAATTGCCATTGATAGAGTTTTCCTATAACAATAGTTACCATGCTAGCATTGGAATGACACTATTTGAGGCTTTGTATGGTAGAAGATGTAGATCACCCATAGGTTGGTTTGAAATGGGTGAAGCAACCGTGATTCGGCCGATGCAGTGTTTGAAGCTATAGAGAAAGTTAAGTTGATTAGAGAGAGGTTGAAGACCATCCAGAGTCATCAAAAGTCTTGTGCTGATGTGAGAAGAAGAGATCTTGAGTTTGAAGTGGGTGATTTGGTATACTTGAAGATTTCACCCATGAAAGGTGTGCAAAGGTTTGGTAAAAAGGGAAAGCTTAGTCCCTGTTATGTTGGCCCGTATAGAGTCTTGAGCCATGTTGGTAAGGTGGCCTATGAGGTTGAGTTGCCCACAGAGTTGTCAGTTGTTTATCCTATTTTTCATGTCTCCATGCTTAAGAAGCATATTAATGATTCTATTTTAGTAGATCCTTCAGAGACTGCCGATATTCAGAACAATTTTTCCTTTGATGAGATTACTGTTGAGATCCTAGATTTTCAGATCCGTAGACTAAGGAACAAACAAGTTCCCTTGGTTAGAGTTTTGTGGCGAACCCAATCTATTGAGGGTTCTACTTGGGAGGCAAAAGAAAACTTGCGAGCCAAGTATCCGCACCTGTTTTTCGCATGTTCAGATTAATCTGAAGGTATTATTCTTCCTTAGTTCATCCCTTCTAATCTAAAGTTCAGCTATATGCATCTATCCTTTTATGAGTTCTTGCAATTTCCGAGGCATTCAAGAGTTTAGAAAGACATAGAGTCAGTTTAGCGAGTTCTTCCAGCTTTACGTACTCAATTTCCATCGTGCTCTTAGTTTAACTAGTGACATTCGTGGATGATGTTTCCAAGGGGGAGATATTATAATACCCTGAATTTTTACTAAGGCTTAATTTCTCCTCGAGAAGATTAAGGAGTGACTACCCAAGGGAGTATTGTTTTAACCATATCGAATTTTCCTTATTCGAATTTTTATCACATGGGAAATTTGATAAGCTTTCCATCGATATAAGATTCACCCAAATCTGATACCCGGGCAAGAAATTATGGATAATTTAAGTCCTAGTCATAAAACAATGTCATTTTAGTGCTTGGTGCATCGCGGAGAGGGTGTATTTGACAATTGTTAATTTCCAGTGGAACTCTGCGATAGTGGCGTATCGCGGAGGACCCCAATTTCGCAATAGTCAATTTCCAGTGGCCTGACGCGATTGTGATGCGTCGCGCTGAAGTTCCAGGTTAAAAATAGTAGGACAACGCGATGGCTCTGCATCACGGTGACTAACAGATTCCCATTTGTCAATTTCCATTGAG
Source organism: Capsicum annuum (assembly GCF_002878395.1). Classification (NCBI taxonomy): domain Eukaryota; kingdom Viridiplantae; phylum Streptophyta; class Magnoliopsida; order Solanales; family Solanaceae; genus Capsicum; species Capsicum annuum. The sequence goes on along the minus strand of NC_061122.1, from coordinate 144,512,220 downwards.
CCACCATGATAGTGGCGCATCGCGGTGGCCCATAAAATTGGGTTCCCATTTTAATTTTTCCAGCTTCGTACAGAAGTTAAAAAAGGAATTTTGGACTTTTTCCAAGCCTCTTAAACCGTGAAAACACCAAATTAAAGTCATTTACAAGCATTCTATAAAGTCTCTCTCAAGTTTTCTGTCAACAAAAACCCTAAGCATCCAAAACCTCTTCCAAGAATCTCAAGAATCCACCATAGATTTTCTAAATTGAGTCAAGATTCAAGGTCCCCAAGTCAAGGACTTCAAGAACCCTCATTCAAAAGTACGAATAGAGTTCCAAAAGCGAGAGTTTATCCAAAGCTTCTAATTCAAGGTATGTGGGGTTTTGAACAGGGGTAATCCTTTCACCCTTGTGCCCAAAGGCTTATTTAAACTATAATTCTCTGCAATTTATGAGAGTTTACATGAAATTGAATTGGGGTTTTTCACCCATTGTTATTGGTTGCAAGCTTTTGATGTTTCCGTTGAATTGAGAGTCTAATGGCATAATTTTTACATGTTTTCTTGAGAAATTGCACCTGGGTCTATACCCCATGATTTTAATCCTTGAGAAGTTAATAGTTGAAATGTTTAAAACATTGAAGTATATGAGTATGTTGATATTTTGAGATAAATTTCTAAAATTTCTAGATTTCTACATGAGTTATGAATCTATATGCTATCTATTATGCTTTTGATGAGTTCTAACTTGAGATTGAATTATGGGTTATTAAGCCCTACTTGAGACTTGAGATTTTATGAACTATTGTTCTATAAGCACCCATGATTTGAGTATTCTGAGATTATTAAGAAATATTTTGACCTAGTGGTCATTGAGTTTTGAAATCCACTCTACTACATGAGATTATAGATTTGATTATTGGGTCCTTATTGAACTATGAGATTATTCTAAAGTGGATTTTAATAAGATGAGTGAGATAAACTAAAGGGAGTAGTATTTAGCATCGAGTTGGGTAAGTTACCACGATTTCTTACCCTAGGACTACGTGCCACTGTAGGTTTGGCCTAAGGCCGAGATAAGTGATCACTGAGTTGAGGTTATACTCTTTGGCAAGAGTATGATGCCTCTACCCAACGTGAGGTCTCTTCCTTGGGAGGACGAAACATTGGATTCCATGTAGCTCGCATGGTTTATGTCAGTTAAGAGAATCTCCCTTAAAACTAAAGCTTTGAGATAAAATATTTTCCTTTAAAACTAAAATACTTTCCCTTAATATGAGTATTTTTACCTAAAGATTGAAATGAAATATTTTCCTAAAGTGAATGAAATGCCTTCAAGTATTTTCCAAGGTAATATGATTCCGAATTCCATGTTTTGAGTTCAAAAGATGTAACAATCCAATTTTCTAAATTGGAACACTACACGATGCTCATGACCCCGAAGGACCACTAGCTAACCCATGACTGATATCTATACCTGTACACTGCATAATATAAAATGATAATACAGAAACATGAACTAAAAGGCCATAAGGTTCAATACTGAACAAACAACTGATAACACAATGTCTAAAAATGGTATAACAATACCAAAACAAATCTAAAATAACTGCCTGACATGCTGCATTCTAAAAGCCTCTAAACTATCTAAATAAGGAGTTGATGAGACATGTCCCCAACTAACTTCATCTACTAAAATAAACTGGAAACTGAAGTAGTAATGTAATCATCATGTTCTCGAAAAATGAGGACTCACTTCTAACTCTGACCGCTAAGATTGAAATCCACTGTTGATCTAGAGCTCGTGCCTCTAAACCTATGGTATAAGATACCATAGCGTGAGTGAGTCAGTACTTTGAATGTACTAGTATGCAAGTGAGGTAGGCTGAATGTAATTGGTTCATATGCATGAACAATACTAACTGACTGACTAACATGAACGTGAGAATACATGCATGTATATGTAATTGTAACTGACATCGTGATAGGACTGAATACTATATTACTGAATACTGAGGGATCAAAACTATGTTACTGATACATGGATAACTATGTCTAACAGTTTTGATTATAAAGAACTGGTCTGGTTGACTGTATCTGACAGTCCTGAAGCTGAAGATTGATTACAGATGTTCTAATAATTGATAACATGAGTGACTGTATCTGACAGTCCTGAATCTGATAGAACTAGATGAGTTCTGTACTGTATCTGAGTAACTGAATCTGAGATCAGTCCTATCGAGTAAGGGATCTCTGAGTATATTGATAATAAAAAAGATTTGACTTAGTCTGAGATCAATTCTACCTAGCGGTTGATCTCTGAACCTGATTATGCTGCTACTGACTGTCCATAGTTAAGATCAGTCCTATCTAATGGGTGATCTCGTAGTCTCTTTATAATGACAAGGATTGACTGTATCTGACAGTTCTAAATCTGTATTACTGATCTGAATTGATTGTATCTGAAAGTCCTAATTTCTGTAATTGAAATTGTGAGATGTATTCATCTAACCGACATGCCCTATACTAAGCTAACTGGGGTCCAACCTATAACCCCAGCTGGAAGGGTGTTAGTACTGCGCCACTGGTAAAGACAACTACTGTGGAGTTAGTCCTAATCTAGTGGGTGCCCCTGGGATCAGTCCTATATATTTAAATACGCTAACGGGTGATCCCTGAGTATGTAGGTCCTATCTAATAGGTGATATCTCATACCTACGCTGGCTACGTAGTTCTAGAACTTAGGGTTTTCTTCTAGGGATCTCAGTCCTATCTAGCAGGTGAGTCCCCATCCCTAGGCTCGCTCGGTGCTGAATCCTACTCTTATTTGAAAGACACTGAACTGATTAACTGAACTGAGCTGATTAACTGAACTAGACCAATTAACTAAGCTGAACTGATTAACTGAACTAAACTGATACTAGCGGTGTTGTCTAGCGGAGCTAAACTGAAATTACGGAGTGCTGTTGACTGATGGTATGTACTAAGTTTTGAGGACTGACTGAGAATATTAAAGTTACTGAGATTGACTGGAAAATTGAGGTTACTGAGATTACTGAGATCACTGAGATTACTGAGATTTCCTAAGTCATATGCCTGATTGAGTTCTATGGATCATAGCTTGACTGAGAGTATCATGAAAACATGACATGGCTCTAGGCACACAACTAAATGTTTGGGTACAAGTACCCCCAGGACTCGATGAGAAGAAACTGACATAGCATGGCTTACTTGAATATATGACCAACAACACAATTCATAATTCATATATTGAAGCACTTGATCAAACATGTGATATGCATAAGCTTGTACATACATGGGGATTTCATGATATCATACTAGTTGGGCATTTTTTCTTCATCTAGACATGTAATCAAACACATGGTAGGCATAACATATGTAGACAACATTATTCAACAATTAATCATCATGATTCATGTCTAATTTCATCATCTAGGGTTTATTCATAGGTTCATATGAATATACATCTATACAAATCAATTCCATATAAAATTGATCACCCAACATGTATTTGAATTCAATTGATCATTCTCAACATAAACAAAACAAACCCAACATAAAATTCATAAAGAAATCCATAGACTTAAACTTAGAAGAGAGATTTTTGGGCTTAATGGACGAAAGGTGTCCATGAATGAACACTACGCATACCATAGATTGTGATTCTATGAATATTGATGGAGAGATTCTTGAAATTTGACGGTGAATTCCCTTGGAATTGAACCTTCTATAAAAACCCTAAGGCTTGTTCTTGAGAATTTTTGAGAGTAATTAAGTATAAGCTGTTGAATTATAGCCAAATCTCATGTTATAAGGCTTATATAGGTTAGGAAATTGACCCTTTTAACCCTAGGACACGTCTTTAATTTCTGAGAAAATTTCTGGATTTTCATCCCTGGCACGACGTGCCACTATCGCGCCAAGTCATTGGAAAGTGACAAATAGAAAATTGCACGGTGGTGTGATGTGGAGCTATCACGTTGCCACCTTGTCTGTGACCTGGAAGTTTGGCGCAATGCGCCACTATCACCGAGCAACACTGGAAATTGACAATTTCCATTTGAGCTATCTCCACGACACACTGAAGGCTCAAGTAATACACTATCTCACTAAAAAGGCTCTAACTCTTCACTCGGGTGTCAAATTTGGGTGAATTTGGTATCGATGGAAAGCTTATTTGATTCCCCACATGATAAAAAGTGAAAATCTTTAAAATACCATGTGAACAAAATTAGATTCATCTTTCAAATAAAGTTTCTAACATTCTTGGGGAAACTTTTCAAGCTAGGAAAAGTATGGGGTATTACAAAAAGTTATGAGTTTTTGATTATTAAAGAAGTTTTACTCTCCATGAGACATATGCATAAGTTTAAAGTATTGCTTCAATTTTCCTTGATCCTTGAGTAATAAGAATAAGAAAAGAGTACAAATTTCAAAGCTAAAAGCATAATGACTCACAAGATTGTGTTACATGTTCCATTTTACATGATTCATAAGCTTTGCATTTTATACTTATTCAAACCATGTGAGCCATTACTTATTACATGCATGATTTGATTAAAGAGTATTGATGTTGTTTAATATAAATTCTTGCACCCCCACATACTCAGTACATTCTCAAGTGTTGATCAACATATACATCTATGTGCTACATTCTCAAGGAAATATGTACTTGATCAGCTAGCTGAAATAGGGATGGTTGAATGTATACATGTAGATAATCCAATAGTTCAAAACTATGAACTAGGAGACACTTAAACCCTATACCTAGAAATAGAGAAAGGTACCAACAACTTGTGAAAAAATTGATTTACCTATCTCATACAAGGCCAAATATTTCCAATGTAGTGAGCTTAGTTAGTCAATATATGCATAACCCCTGGGAAAAACACATGAAAGATGTAGCTAGTATGCTACAGTACTTAAATTTTTCTCTAGGAAAATGAATTACGTTTGGTAAATGTAATCATCTGAATATTGATGGTTATACAAATATCGATTGGGTTGTAAGTATCATCGGCATAAAATCTACATCAGGATATTTCACTTTTTTGGTAGAAATCTCATCACTTGAAGAACTAAGAAGCAAAAAATAGTTGCATTATTGAGTGCGAAGCCTGAACTTAGAGGTATGGCTAGAGGACTTTATGAGCTTTTTTGGTTAAAAGAAATACTGAAGGAGATTGGTTATTTATCTAGTTCAACAATGAATCTATTTTACAATAACAAAGCAACTATAGAGATTGCAAAAAATCCAATCAACATGAAAGAAAAAAATATGTTGAAGTGGACTGACATTTTATCAAGGAGAACCTTGAAGATAAAATAATTCAGTTTCAATTTGTAAATTTAGAAGATAAATTAAAAGACATCCTTATGAAGGCAGTATCAAGGAGGGTTTTGTACCGCTCATTAGACAAGTTGGGTATTGAAGACATCTTTGCACCAACTTGAGGGAGGATGTTGGCATGAGCTATAATAGAAGATATTGTGCAAATATTAGAGGGATTCCTTATTATTTGTTACCAATTTAGAATTCATGATGCATAGCCTAAAGTTTTGTACAACAATAAATTATATTATAAGTATAGATTTTTTGTATAGGTTATATAGATTTTATCTTGTATCTACTGGAATTTAGAAAAATAAGGAATTTAAGATTATCTTTTTAACGAATATATTATATATGTATGAATGTAGAATGGTTCTATATGGAACTATCATTTTTAAAGATAAGTAAAGTTTAAAATTAAATTGTTTTCATCAACAGAAATGAGGTTTTCTTTCCAAAATAGATTAAAAATATAAATAATGTCATATATAAAATGAAACTAATAACCTCTCTAAAAAAGGTTACTATTTTGAAGAGTCGGAGGCCTTAGCGTTAAGAATTAATTCCTATGCTATTGAGTCCGACGAGGATATTCTTGAGGATAAGGAGGAAGAGTTGGATATATGCTTTGAAAAAGTGGAAAAATTTGAAGGAAAGGTGTCTTTTAACTCATGAATGTGGTATTGGTGACATTGACCAACTTAAAGGGTCAAACATAATTAAAAAACTTGATTAAGTTAATTGTGGACTTAATTAATATTTTCAAAACTTTCTAATCTTTTTAAAAATACAAATCAACCCACACCATAAAATTGTCCTCTCTCTCCCTCTAAATCAACCGTCCCTTCTCTCTCTCGCCAATTTCTCTTAACTTCTCCCAACTAAGAGTTCTGCAAATTTCTCCCTTCAATCCCCGTATACTTCAACATATGGTGAAAAATATTTTTAAGTTCCTTTTTGACTTTTAACCATCAATCGACGTAATAGCATTCAGCAATAACAACTTTGAGTTCTTCATCGTCCCTTTTTGACTTTCACAGGTAAAAATTCGGGCTTTTTAGTTATGAAGAAAAAGAGGAAAGTGAGTTAACTTCTCTTCTAGTACGGGCTAACAATTTTAAAATTTATTGCTTAAATTTGAAATGGGGACTTAAGAAAATCCTAATTTGTTACTGTAGTTCTTGTTGTCGAACATTATTATAAAAATAGTGAGAGTTTAATTTTAAATTTTTTCGGAGGCATCTATCGTGATAAAATCTAACATACAACTGTTGATTTGATTTGTTGTATTTTTAAAAAGTTTTATTATCTGTGTTTGTACAATATTGGTGTTGTTAGTAAATGTTGATATTCTTGTTGTTTGTGTTCTGTTGGTGTGATGGTTTGATTTGTTGTTTATGGGTTACTGTTGGTCTTTGTAAAAACAGTGTATTGATAAATGGTGATATTGTTGTTGTTTTATTGAATAAATCTTTCTACTGGTTTATTTTTTTCAACAGATAAACCATTTGTTGTAACAGATGAATCATCTATTGGATAAAATCCTAAAAGTTATTCCAACAGATAACATATCCAATACTTTCATTTCTTCAAATAGATGGGTTATTTTTTGCAACAGATGACCCATCTGTTGGAAAAAATCTAAATAACATTGATAGTTTGATTTTATCCAATAGATCACTCATCTGTTGCAATAGGTGACCCATCTGTTGTAATAGATCACTCATCTGTTGCAATAGGTGACCTATCTATTATAATAGACAAGTTATCTGTTTCAATAAATGAGTGATCTGTTGAAAGAAATCACAATAGTATTGAAACTATTTTTCTTGTTTCTAATAGATCACTCATCTATTGAAATATATAAGTGATAAATTGTAATAGATCACTCACCTATTGTAAAAGATAAGTAATCTATTGGAACTGTTATTTTACTATGTTATACTTGTTAGATTTACTATTATCCTTTTTTATTTATGAATTAATCAATTATAATCTTTTTTATTTTCCCCTTATTTTTAGATAATATAGCTTCTAAAAAAAGAATCAAGTATAATTAAAGGAATAAGTAAAGTAGCTAGGCTACATCTACTATTCTATGATCTTGCTGTACGAGCAATATCTCAATCAGAAGCAAAAGAAAATGAACATGAGAAAGAGAAAAGTTTCAAAAGAGATGCTGAATTTATTTCAAAAAGTTAACATGATCCAAATACTAATAGCCTTTCCACTGAAGAGTTGGTCAAAGCCTTCAGCATTGATAGTTATCTTGTAAGAATGCAGTATGATGGTGCCACAAATTTAATTGGTGATTTTGTAGTAAAGTCAGTCATCGGAAAATCTTTGACACCTTTAGAAAAATACTTCAAGACTAAAAGTTGAATGCTTATTTTAGGGACAGCTGCTATGGGTAATATCTTGATATGCCGGAGGACAACAATGCTTGTTTTCAAATAACTATAGTGCATGGTCTTGTCAAGCATAGGTTTATGTGTGAAAATAAAGATAAGATGGATGAGGTGTGGATAAATTATCTGGCAAACCAATTTGTTTTGGTTGGAAGGAGTTTGCCATAGTTACTGAACTAAAATGTTATCCTTCTTCCAAATTGATACCTATTCTAACCCCCCCCCCCCAAAAAAAAAAAAATTATCCCACATACCAAAAGGCAAAGGCAAGTGATGGTGATGACTTGTTGTCCCTTACTGGTTCAAGCCTCAAAAACACAAATTTGATAGAAGAGTTGAAAGGTAAAAGACTTTCAAAGAAGTACAAACAATCATTGTGCTTGGTTTGGTTTGTACATAATATTCTTTAGGTGAGAGACATTAACAACAACATACCACTTGATTTAATAAAAATCTCCGAGGATCTTGAGGTATTTAATAGTTATTCTTGGGGTTATAAAAGCCTTAAATTACTGTCAAATATTTGTTGACTCCGTTATCGCCAAAGACAATCAACTTAGATGGTTTTCCATGGGATTTCATGGTAAATATTTTTTATATTATGATTTATTTCTTTTTTATTGAATAATGCTTTTTTTATTGAATAATGCTTTAGAACTCTCAATCATGTATTCATGAGTCAGTTATTCACACATCAAATATACATGCATTCTTATGATAAGAAACTTAGTTATCAGAAGTCCCAGTCATGTATTCTTGTATTAGCTCAGTCATGAAATCATGCATCAGATATGCATGCTCAAAAATAAATCTCGGTAAATCAGTAATGTCAGTTATGTACTCATGTTTCAGTTGTTCATGCTCCGTATATACTTTAGTTTATCATTTCTTCCATCTCCGTTTGTGTCATTCGAGGATGAATGTTTTCAAGGGGGAGATATTTTAAGACCCCGCAAAATTCTAAGCTTAATTCAGTCCATTTATGCTTGTTAAGGGGGTCCCATATATAGACAATTCTAGCTATGTTTCCATACTTAGTTTATTTTAGCCTTCAAAAGTTTGCAATCTCATTTAGAGACCTTAATATTCTTTAATGTTCTATATTTTGCTGAATTCATGATCAGGAAGGTTAATAAGTGTTCCTGGATGAGTTTCAGATTTTTTGAAACTCGTTTAAACCACGTTCAGAGTCCCAAAATAGTGGACCAACGTGATCTTGGCATGTTGCATTGCCAATTCCATTTTTTTAATATTGTTGCAGGTTGGCAAAGCCAAAATTACTGAGGCTTGGTATGATCACGGCGTGACACATTGGGTATCGCATCGATGTCATTGATGCACCGCGTTGCTTATAGCGTCAATGCCCAGGTTTCAGTCATTAAATGGCCAGATCTTTCAGGGTAAATAGGTTATTTTTCCACGATCCAGGTCAGCCCCAAACATGAAATTAATCCCTAAATGACCTAAATATCTCATTCTTTACTCAAGTTTCCTCAAAGTTCATCATTCTCTCTCAAAATATTCAAGGGCAAGGATCAAGAATCTCTTCAAGAACCCTTAAGGATTTATGTTCTAAGGTATGTAAAGTGTTGATTCATGGGTTCCTTTCACCTATGACACTCAAGAAACCTTTTTTAAATATAAATTTTGAATTTCATGTTGTGGGTTTGATTGTACTCATGTCTATGTTGTGATATGATTTTCAAGATTGAATCTTTATTGAATTATCATGACATCATGTTAGTATGTGAATTGAAATACTTAAAAATTGAAGTATTTTATATAGCCATCATGTATTAGTTGTCAAGTTATGCCCTAGAAAAGGTTATGCCTTCCATGTGTTTGTTAAAATGCCTAAGTAAATAAGAGATATTTTATGACCTATTTGTTATTTATATGATAAACTCATGATACAACCACATGTTCAAATTGACTCCCATGCTAAAGCTATGACTTGTAATGATTTAGTGGAACATTCATAAGTATGGATTCATGAAATTACATTATGATAGCATGCAATTCCTATTCATGTGTAAGCTTATGACATGAAAATACTTATGGAAATCCCCAATGATTGTACTATGAATTGTTGACTATGGTCATGTGTCAAGAAGTGTAATGTATTATCAGTTTTATGTTATCGAGCCTTGGGGGTACTTGTACTAAAAAATTTAGTTTAGTGCCTAGAGCCAGTGTCAGTTTTCACGATACTCTCAGTCAAGCCATGATCAGTAGAACTCAGTCAGTCATGTGACTCAGGAAAACTCCATAAATTCAGTATCAGTCCTGTAATCTTAATAATCTCAGTAATCTAGTAATCTCAGTACTCAAAAATTTTAGAAATCTCAGTTAGTTATCGGATCTCAGTAGTATTCCATCAGTCAACAGAATTTAGTAAACTCAATTCAATCCAGTTAATTAGTATAATCAGTAACAGATCAGTCCAGTCCAGTTTAGTGTCTATTCAGATGGGAGTAGAATTCAGTACCGAGTGAACCCAAGGATAGGAACATATACTGTTAGCAGAGGGTGTGATTCTTAGAAGCAATCCTTGCATTTCAGAACTATGTAGCCAGCATAGGTTGAGACATCAATACTGTCAGTTGAGGGTTGATGGGGTGGATTAACACTATCAGATGAGGTTCCCACTATTCTTTTTTGGGGACACTGTTATATAGGGTCACTCACAGCTTGTCCTTACGAGTGGAACGGTATTGAAACCTTTCTAATTGGGGTTATAGATTAGACCGTAACTTAGCTATAATAGCTTATTAGAGGCATGTTGGTTAGATGAATTCTCCTACAATTTTAGTTACAGAATCAGGACTGTTAGATAAGTCACTCAGTCTCAGTAATAGAAATCAGATAGTTCTTCAGATATCAGGGTTGTTAGATACAGTCACTTAGTACAGTATGGAACTCAGCTAATTTTATCAAAATCTAGACTGTCAATTACAGTCACTTAGTATCAGTTATCTCAGTTATCATTAGCTCATGTTATCAATATTTAGACTCAGTATTCAGTATTACCACTTATTCAGTTTCAGTTACTTATTCATGCATATATTCTCACGTTCATGTTATACAGTCAGTTAGTATTGTTCATGCATATGAACCCTTTGCATTCAGCCTACCTCACTTGCATACCAGTGCATTAAATCGTACTGACGTATTTGCGCTATGGTGTCTTTATACCATAGGTTCAGAAGCACGAGCTCCAGAGCATCAGTAGTATTCCAATTTCAGCAGTCAAAGTCAGCAGTGAGTCCTCATCATTTGGGGATGTTATTATTTTATTCCTTTAGTACTTAGTTTATTTCAGTATTTCAAAGTTAGTTGGGGACATGTCCCATCAACTCCACAGTTTTCAGACAGTTTAGAGGCTTTCAGACTACAGTATATTCAGATAGTTTATTTCAGTTTTGGGTATTTCTATACCCCGTTCAGATATTTTTTATCAGACATGTTACAGTTTTGAACCTTATGACCTTACAGCTTCTATTCTGTATTTATACAGTATATCATGCAGTACTCAGTTATAGATATCAGTCATGGGTTAGCTTGTTGTCCTTCGGGGTCATGGGCACCGTGTAGCGTTCCTGATACTAGACTCGGGGCATTACAATATCGTAGTAAAACATTTAAGTAAACTATCAATTACATCACCAACGTATGTATGGCCACTTCTATTGCTTGTTTTAATTTAATTTTTAATTTAGAAAAGAAGAAAAATTGATGCTAATTTTTTTATGTTAATAATTCGTATGACTTGGCACCGTCTGTGGGGATCACTTTTACATTGCCTTAAATAGTCCAACAAACTTATGTTATTTTATGTTAAAGAATTTAAAGTTGTCTTCTTATTGGATTTGGGATAACTAATTTGGTTTGATTTGTTCCTCATATTTGTTGTAGAAAAAAAATATTGTTAAAAGATATGGTGATTGATTTAATCTCATCACATTAACATATTGGGTTAGAGTCCTGATGATCATGACATAAGATGTTGGGCTCAAACCTATCAATTATATCAATTATATGCCTAAGACGCCTTTATATGGATAAGACATTGAGTTTGAGTACCAATGCACCATGTTGATGATATTACGATGTCTAAGGCAAAATAATGTGTTTTTGATGAAAAGTTATGAAACTTGTCCACTGAATATGCTCCATTCCATGAAGTGAATATGGTAGCAATATATGATAGGTCTAAAAGATGACAATTTGCACTATTCTTGAAGTGAATGTGGTAGCAATGCATACGTATGCCTCAATTTGCTCTTGTAGTAGCAATATCTTAAAAGAGGCAATAAGCTATCATAATTTGGCAGGCTTAATGCACGATAAACGTGCACTTGATTGTGATGGTATTACAACTCACTACCGAAAGAGGTAGAATGACCGAGAGAGTTATTTTGAAATCAACTTCTGAAGTAGTAAATTGAAAATTTATTCATGTAATAGTAAATCTGAAATTTACTAAAGAAAAAAGGCACATATCATGGTAGATATGAAATTTACTAGTATAAAAATTCATAAATCGACATGAACGATTGTTACATTCCAAAAATGTGCATATTGAGTATTAGACATATGTTGAAGAAATAAAATATTCTTCAAGAATTGTTTATGTTGCTTGTTCTTATGACAAGTTGGTTGGACCAACTAATGTTTGAATTTGATCCCTCAAAATCTAAAAGGTATAAAAGGTGAATATGTGTAACGCCCCAATTCCCATGAACCAGAACGTCACACGGTGCTCATGACCCCGAGGGACCACAAGCTAACACTTCACTGATATCCGTATCTGTTTACTGCATAATATAATACGATAAATGCAAAAACTGGCTAAATCTGGCCATGAGGTTCAAACATATAAATATACAGTACTGAAAACTAAATATCAATACATCTGTCTGAAAAGCCTGTACACTGTCTGAACTGTGGAGTTGAAGGGACAATTCCCCAACTAACTCCGTCTACTAAAATCACCAAAACACTGAAATAGAATATCCTTAGATGATGAGAACTCACTGCTACACCCACTGCTACAAGATCTGACAGCTAAATATACTCTGAATCTTGCTCTTCTGAACCTATGGTGGGGAAAGCACCATAGCACGAATGCATCAGTACAAAGAATGTACCGAGTATGCAAGGATAGGGTAAGGTAAAATATAAGGCTTATGTATAAACATAACAATCTGAATAATATGTATTCACTGGAATAAACATATATAGAAACTCTGCAGTTACCAATTTTGAAACATCTCTGATCAACAATACACACATGGATGCATAAAGTACAACTGAAATCATCATGACACCGAATGTTACATTTTGAACGTTGACACCCGAAAATAATAATACTAATAATGAGATACTGAGTAACTGAAGCTACTAGAGCTGACATCTGTACTTATCCATACTGAGAAATTGGATAACTGATATTACTGATATTTGATATTCAAATTACCAACTCGAGTACACTAAACAACTAAATCTGAGATCAACCCTCATCTAGTAGGAAGTCTCTAGAACACTGAACAACTGAATCTGATATCAACCCTCATCTAGCAGGAAGTCTCTAGAACACTGAACAACTGAATCTGAGATCAACCCTTATCTAGCAGGAAGTCTCTATACTCAACGATAATGATAATGGGTAAATAAGTTCGAGAGCAACCCTCATCTCGCAGGAAGTCTCTCTACTCAATGATAATGATAGCAATACTAGGAGGCCTGTATCTAATAGCCTCAACTTCTGCACATTAACTGAGTTCTTTTCTGAGACTGTTACTGAATCTATGGGAGTGATTATTTAACCGACATGCCCCACTTACCACAAGTGGGATCCAACCTGTACGCCAGCTGGAAGGGTGTCAATACCGTGCCACCAGTAAAGATAACTGCATAGGACCCTCTACTATAAGGACCTCAAACAAGAATGGTGAGACCCTCTACTCGCAGGACAACCACCTCATCTAACCCTCTACTCGCAGGATAGATGTCTCAACCTATGCTGGCGACGTAGTTCTGGAGCATAAGGATTGCTACTAGGAATCAAACTCTCTACTCGCAGGAATGTTCCCATCCTTAGCTCCCTCGTTGCTGAATCCTACTCCCAACTGAAAGACATTTAACCGATTCTTAAATATACTCAACTGAACTGAATCTGTTCTCACATTATGATACTTTATCAATATGACAGAGTTCGCTTGATTTCGTTCTCTAACGGAGTATTTCTAATTGCCACTTACTTTTAAGATAAGCTTACTATCTCACAAAATGTACAGAGGTCTATAATAGAGTGAATTGATATAAAAGATTTTAGAGCTTTATGGCCCGATTATTTGATAAAGAATGAGTTTTGAGATTACTGAGTTTTCCCCAAGTTTTGAAACTAATTGGGAGTTCACTGTTCATCGCTCGATTGAGATTACCGTGAAACTGACTCGGCTTTAGACCAGCAGACTATTTCGGGCATATGTACCCTCAGCACACAATAGGATAAAGTAACACAACATACATAACTCATACACAACATGCCCATAGGCCATCATACGCAACACATAATTGAGGACTTCACACTTAGCAAATCAAATGGCCTCATTTCTCCATATAAGCATCCAATCGAACACGTGGGGAGCATGCTTTGGGTCCACAACAAATACTATGCACAAACATCATAGTTACCTTAACAATTCATCATGGCATTCCATCATACACCCACAACGCACCACAAATTCAAGGAAATCAACTATCCATAGGAACAAAGCATGAATTTATCTTTTAAGACCTAATGAACCACAATGCATAGTTTGCTATTCTCTTAAATATTTTGTCAAACATATGGAAGACATAAGTTAAGCATATGGATATGGCATGAAATCATAATTTGGATAACAAACATGTCAAATACTTAAATTCTTCTTCACATAGATATTTTAGCAATCATCTTACATGCACCATTTAGGGCATAGGTTTAATGCTCAATTTCATGCACCACAACAGCATCATCCTTCAACTTCAACATCCACATTTCTCAATTCACAATCCAACTCACATTTAGAAAATATTTGACATATCAATCAATAGTACGGTTATATAATTCCCAATAACTATTATCAAGTCATAACAAGGAAATAATGGAATAATAGTATAAATCAAGGCTTAACAATTTAAATCATCATATATTCATAACAAATTAATTTTGGACCTATTATGTTATAAAAATAAAAACTCTAGTCTCTTAGGTATTTTCACAAACACCTTACATGCACTTCTTAGGCATAGGTGGATTCATCAAGATTACAAGTATTCAATCACTCATTTCATATATTTATACATCACAACCACCATAGTTTCCACAAAAATACAAAGATCCCTTCTTGGATATCATCAACTTCAGCAACATAATCACCAACCATCACACAAATACTACACACATATACTTCAACCAACACACATAATCATCTCACACATATATCTTAACCATAATGTGAATACTACACACATACACAATGAAAATTTAGAAAGTATAATCATATATATATATATGTACACATGTATCTTGAGCCTTTGAAAAAGGATTTGTGGGCTCTATAGACGAAAGGAGCCCATAGATAAACACTTTCATACCTTAGATTTCATAGCCGAAGAGATTGACGAAAGCAATTCGCGAAGCAAAGCCTTGAATCAATTTTTCCCTAATTGGAACCCTATCCCTAACTCATCTTCTTCTATATATATATATGCATATATTTTGAGAGGGAGATACAAGAGAAATGAGAGAAAATGAATGACAATTCTCAGGTCAAAGGGGGTATATATAGAGGGTTACCATAATGGAAAATGATCAAAATACCTTTAAAAATCAATTAATGTCAAATCTGCCCTTCAGTGATCTATCCGATAGGCTGAAGTAAATTGGCCATAACGTTTTATTTCGATGTCCAAATTGGATGAAACCAATTTCATTGGAAAGAAGACTCTCAGGAATTTCCATTAATATATAGCATCTCACACAGTTCATTATGTAAAAGGAGTTATCATCGTTTGAAGTTGACCAAAAAAAAATTACTTGACTGTAGTATTTTTTTCCCTGCATATTTTACTGTTCACAGTTCGATCGGAATGGTCGTAGTTTGATCGAACTAGTCGTAACTCATCACTCGAGTGTCAGAAATCTTATTCAATGCTCTATGCAATGGTGGGTCGAAATCCAAGAAATGACACACAAAAAAATTATAAGTCATTCTCAAAGATAGGATTCTGACATATTTACGCATAAAATTTCAACGAAAAAACTTTTTGGGGTATTACAATATGAGCCCGTTCACCAGTCATGTGATCTGTTAAGATGCATCAATAAGATGATCACATGTACATTCATTGTCAACTACAGTTTGACATTCATAAAGTTGCTTGCTCAATAAAATTGAGTAGCATAACTTTTAGATTATATAATCAAGGCAATCTTGATGATGATGGTTTGGCATTGAATGCCTTCGATAAATAGCTAAATCATTGCTAATAACAACAAAGCTTCATGTGTTGGTCTAAACTATGATATGTTACATACAATAGCACTTGCATGCATTAGATCAATAAATTATGATTATTTCTTTCATCTCAATTGGTTCAAGGTCAGGAACCAACTTTTCATCTAATAATTTTGATGTTCGATATACGATTAATGAATATACCATGATGCACAAAGATGGATTACTCAAAAAAGATGGAGGATGTATGTTAGTTTTCCTAACATAAGGGGGAGATTATAAGCAACCATGAAATATGTAAGGAATTATCATAGATCCTCATTCAAAAGATAATTCAAGTCAAATGCTGAAAGCATCTCATATTTAAGTTGTAAGTGCTCTTATTTTATGTTCCTAAAGGATAAAGTATACGCATGCATGAAGCATGGTAGACAAATCGGTTTCAAAATAACTAATCCTTAAAAAAGATAAGGAGCAAATAATCATAATAAGAAGACAATGTGCTCTTGAAAAGCCTACGATATAACACCTCATGAAACCTTATGAGAGATTCAAGTACCTAAAAATAAGGAAGTGATGAGATCTCAAAATGTTATGTCGCATTGTGACCCACTACAAAATGATATATCATTAACGATATCTTTGATACAATACTGGTGCAATATTATAAAAGATTATGAGGATCTGAATTCTACATTTATTTAAGCATGCTGACGTAGAAACATTTATCAAGTGACATAAAAGGGTGCATCTTGGTAAGTGAAAACTTATTTGATTTGCACTCCACATATTTGAAGATGTTATACATGAAATGTTGAATATTTTCATTTGACAAAATATATCTTGCAAATACTACAAGGCCTGATATATCCTTCTTGATTAATTTGTTAGCAAGGTATAGTTATGGTTCTACTAGGAGACATCGACATAGGATCAAACACATGATCTTATATTATTCTAAAGATTGTAGTTTCGATGTTATTGATTATGACAATGCTGGGTATTTAATTAGACCACATAAATCTCAATCTCAAATAGGTTATGTATTTATATATGGGGATACTTTCATATCTTAGAGATATACAAAGCAGTCTATCGTAACCACTTCATTGAACTAGGATGAGATAATAGCTATTCATGAAGCTAGCCGATAATGTGTATGGTTAAGGTCCATGATACATCTTATTCGAGAAAAATGTGGTTTGAAATGTGACAATGTATCCATAATTTTATACAGAGATAATGCAATATGTATAGCACATCTTAATAGAGGATTCATAAAAGGAGATAGAACGAAGCACACTTCATCAAAGTTTTTTTATACACATGATCTACAAAAGAATGGTGATATTAATGTGCAACAGATTCATTCAAGTGATAATGTTATTGATTTATTCACCAAGTCTCTTTCAACTGCAACTTTCAAGAAGATCCTGCACAAGATCAGGATGTAAAGGTTCAAGGATATTCCATTAGGGGGAGTTGATACACGTTGTACTCTTTTTCCCTTACGAGATTTTATCCCACTGGGTTTTCCATGTAAGGTTCTTAATGAGGCAGCCTATATGCATATTGTTAGAGATATGTACTCTTTTTCCTTCACTAGATTCTTTTTCCCACTAGGTTTTCTAGTAAGGTTTTAACAAGGCACATTATCTATCTAGACATTCAAGGGGGAGTGTTATGAATGTATTTACATTAAAGTGAATGTCTATCAAGATCTATCAAGATCTTGTTAATATCAATCAGGATTTAAAGTATCATCTTTTATTAAGAAACTAGGAGTAAATTTCCCGTATAAATAGAAGAGCTTCCTTCATTGTAAATTAATACTCAAGGATATCAATAGAATCCTCTATGAGAAATAAAGAAGTCTTCTATCTTCTCTCTCTATTCTTCTTGTATTTACTTTATATTTCATAACACTTTTGATTTATTAACATAATTTTATAGGCTTGGGCAATTAAAGCCATTTAGTATCTCAAACAACAAGTGAACTACTAAGAAGAAGTTTCATGTCCAAGAATCCTGAGATAGTTATCGGCTAAAAGTGATAAAAAGCAAAATTTCTTAATCTTTGCACCCCCGAAGGAAGTAGTAAGTCCAATTCTGATTAAGTTTTTATTTTAATTAATGATTTATTTAAATTATTTAATCATCATTCTAATATATGTACTAATTTATTTTAGATTGTGCATCCGTGGCTTGTTTCGACCAGTCGAGATTTAAAGATGTCATTTTTTTCTTTATTTACGGTCTGTGCAAACTTTATTGGACCCTAAGGTAATTACTTGAATAAAAAAGAATTAGTTGGAGCAACAACCATCACAAGAGAAACACTTTTGAAGGGTGGGCTTGTTGTTGATGATGGTGCTACTAGTGATGGAGCTGTTGCTGGTGGTAGTGGTAATGGTTTTGTTCTTTGGGCTAATGATGCTCCTCTTGTAGTTTTTGAAACAACAAAACCAGTATGATTGTTATCATATTGGTTTTACTTATTTTTGGTAGTCGATATACCTCTTTTTAAAATTGGCATAGTACTGATTTCTCACACGGCTAAGAAAGTCAATCTTTTTGAGATCTTATCCCTCCTAGCTTATGTTATGCATGCAAATGTTAAAATTTCAAGGCAAAACATGATGGAGTGATTAATGTTATTAATGCACTACTTGTTGCTGTAAAGGAATTGACATCTAAGAGGGGTGCCATTTCATCAAAGAAGATTTTCGATCCATATACTCCATTAGAGGTTAAGGCTAATAAAAGGATTAAGAAAGCAACTTCCAAGGAACTATCACACATCAATAAAAGAAAATTACAACTCCCTTGTCTTGCACTTGAGCAATGTACAAGGGCCATATCAGAGCAACATAAGCTGAAAAAGGTGAATATTTATCATTTATTCCAACAAACAAATGGACTACATATCTATTTCAATAGATGACACATATGTTGAAAATTATCAAACAAATATAAACATCTTTTGCAACAAATGCCTAACCTATTGCATCAGATGCATTATCTGTTGCAACATATGTCTCATCTATTGCAAGAAATCAAATTCATCTTCCTACTATTTTAACTTGTCTCAACAGATGACCTATCTATTGCAATCGATGGGTCATCTCTTGGGACAAATTAAATCAAGACTTCCTACTATTTAAATTTATTCCAAAAAATGAGTCATCTGTTACAACAGATGAGGCATTGGTTGGAAATTATCATACAAATCTTTCTCTTATTTAAATATGTTCTAATAAATAACCCATCTATTGCAACAACTATGTCATCTATTGGGATAAATTAAAACAATAGAAAGACCTATTTGATTCCTCCAACAGATGAAACATCTGTTACAACAAATGAAACATCTATGGACATCTATTAAAATAGATGAGATATTTTTTTCATTATACCTTTATGATTAGTATTGACAATTCTGAATTCTCAGGTGGATGTCACAGTAGAAGCTACTGCTAAACAATACACTTCACAGTTGATAATTCATCAACTGCTTCTAAAGAGGAAACAAAGTGAAGCATGTCAGTCCGAAAAAATAAAAGAATTATCTATTTGAAGGGTTCAACATCTCAGATGAGGCTCCAACAAAGTTGATCAACACTTATTCAGGATGGATTGTTGATGGGTTGTTAAAGCTTTATACCAATAGGTACATAAAACATCTTTAAAAATATTGACTTGTATAATTTTTCTTGTAAAACATGACATTAACACATATAAATCATGCAGAAAATAAAATGGCGAACACTACAAAGTGAACCAATCGGGTCTTGGTTTTGATATGGTCGACTTTGTTGTTGCATACCCTAAAATAAAGAATTGGTTCTATTTTATGTCATAACCTCAAACTTGTTGGAATGATGAGGTTTAAATGCCATATATCTTACTATTAATACTATATTTAGTTAATTTTATCTATTTATTAATTTTATTATTACGTAATTTAAATGTTTGATAATATGTACAACACATCGATGTCATTTTATTACCTCTGAAAGAAGGTCAAGTTCCAAACACAACAATAATATAGTTACACGACAACCAACTATTTGTTCAAAGTATACATTGATAAGGCCTACGATAGGTATTATCAACAACAACTGAAAGTTCATCAAAATGAGGAAGATTTAAGAGACATCATCAAAGGTTTTAGCATTCAAACTGGCTTACCTTGGCATTTTGTCGATGAATGTATATCCCAGTAAATTCTAATGGAAGTTTCCTTTGGGTGTTGGCAGTCGTTATTCTTAAAGAGAGGCGCATTCGAGTTTATGACTCGATGTCAGCAAGAAGACGTTCTGAGTTTTCATTTGAGATACAAAAGTTGGACAAAATGTTGCCTATTTGCCTTCATATAAGTGGCTTTTAGGACCAGATGATTCGTACTGATTGGTCAACAATTGAAGCATACTAGTATAAAATAGGTGATAGCCATCCTCTACAGGGTAATCTATTTAATGTAGAATATGTTGAAGGAATTGCTCAACAATCTAGTGGTAGCATGTAAGTTTTATCATGATTTATTTTTGTAAATTTAACAAGTCTTACATTAGTTACATTGTATTATCTAATTTTTACAAATGCAAAGATTAAGGGCTTTTTGTTTTCGCTTATGTCAAGTATTTGAGTGATGAATTACAAGTACCAAATGATGAACTTGATGCCGAATTACTTCGTAAAACATATGATACTCTTTTATGGAATTATCGAAATGTGATGACCGATGGTGTCACGACCCGAACCGAGGTCCTGGCCGTGATGAGCATTCCCGAACCTGAAGGCCCGAAACGCCCTCTGTCTATCTGGTAATCATGCACATGACTTATATGAAAAAATTTGCAAAAGATACACTATATAATGGAAACATGGTCAAGAATCATATAAAAGCAATAATGGGGAATAATGTCCCACAATCTCAATCAACATCTCTATAACGTCTGCGAAATCTCTACTACATGATTGAAACAAATATCTATCTGAAAACTGGGACAAGGCCCCCAGTAGATCCAAAACTAATAAGTGATAAATGAAACTGCCAGATATCAGGCCTTCCGAAATATGGAAGGCTCACCAAGTGACTCTGCAAATTTATCTGAGGAAGTCTACTGATTTTTTGGACCCCTAGACTGTGCCTCCGAACCTGGGAGGAAAGGGGGTTAATACAAAAGTACTGGTACGCAGAGATATCAAAACAAAACATAATATTCTTACAAAATATAGTTGAGAGCCATTATAAAGCAGTTTCATATCAAATCATTTGAAAACACATGGGCGTAATGTAATTGTTTTCAACAACAATGCAATGCAGCTGAGCTAGGTGGAATACCCTACATATCGCATTTACACCAACTGTCAAACCTTGGTTGCCGCCGAGATTAGCATATAAGTGAGGGGAAGACACACAAGATCACATAGCAGGGTGTCTCGACCCAATGGTAGTGCACAAGATCACAAAGCAGGGCTCCTAACCATAGTCCCAATTTGGGAATGACATAAAGTCAGGTATGCAAAATCACAAAGCAGGGTACCAAGTTCCCATGTCGGCAAACACGACTTCCAATGATGAGCCCTTACACTCAAATGCCTTCTTCGGGCATCCACCTATCTCATGTAAATATGTAATTAGTTGAGAGGATTCCAAATATGTAATTAGTTTCTAAAACCCCCGGTTGAATTTTATATTGCTTGGGTTTTTATTTTGAAACCCTAAGGAGAATTCTTGAGCATTTTTGATGAATAAAGGTGTATTTTGTGGTCTTTTGGAACTGAATTTCGTGTTTAGGGATAAATAAGGGTGGGAAAATGACCATTTTGCCCCAAAAATAGAGTGTTTAAGTCACTTGAAACGTTTACATAGGCACCGCCTATACTATTGCCTATGTTTACATAAGCGCCGCCTATGCTATCGCCTATTCTTTCCAGTGGCCATGTGCGATTGGTTAGGCGACGTATATTACTTTGAAAGGCCATAACTTCTTGCTCGGGTGCCGAATTTTAGCAAAAGTGGTATCGTTGGAAAGCTAACTTGAAAACCTATCATTTTACACATAGTAGGCTCTCTAATTCGACATATACAAAGAGTCATGGTCGATATAAGTTGACACAAATTATAATGTCCACTTAAACTTAATCGATCGAAGTAGTTTTCAACTCGTTCTTGAGTCAAATGACCCATATGGTCTAAATTCAAGCTCGAATGGATTCACATACTACTCAAATAATTAGCATGCCATATTGGCATAGGATTATGGCTTCGAGATTATCAGCACATCGGAATCATGGTCTATATTGTGTCCCGAAATGCGGTGCTTTACATTATTCCCCCTTAGGATCTTTCATCACCGAATGATGATGTGGGACACAGACAGACATGATTTTAAGCATAATAAAGGACTAGGAAAGATAATATAGGAATAATACCTTCTGTCTCATCCTCCATCGAAGCAAACAAATTAGGATATCTAATTCTTATGTCATTTTCTGACTCCCAAGTTGCTTCTTCGAATTTCTAATTCCTCCATAATACCTTCACTGAGGCTATCTCTTTGCTCCTTAGCTTTTGAACTTGGTGATCTAAAATTTCAACGGACTCTTCTTCGTAAGACAAGGAATCTGTCACTTTGACACCCTCTACTAGCAATACCAAAGAATGATCTCTAATGTATTTATTCAACATGGATACATGCAATACCGGATGAACGAAACCCAAACTAGCAGGCAATTCTAGATCATAAGCAACTGCACCAATCTTTCTCAGAATCTGATATGGCCCTATATAGCAAGGGCTTAATTTACCCCTTTTTCCAAACCATATAACTCCTTTCATAGGAGAAACCTTGAGAAATACCCAATCACCAACTCCAAACTCTAATTCTCTTCTCCAAACATCGGCATAGGACTTCTGACGACTCTGAGTAGTCTTGAGTCATTCTCTAATAATCTTCACTTTCTCCATCGCCTGATAAACAAGATCAGGCCCATACAACTGAGTCTCACCCACTTTATACTATCCTATTAGAGACCTACATCTCTTCCCATACAAAGCCTCAAAAGGAGCCATCTTAATGCTGGCATAGTAACTATTATTGTAAGCAAATTCAACCGGTGGCAGGTGATCTACCCAACTAACTTTTAAATCAATGACGTATGACCTCAACATATCCTCAACGGTCTGAATGGTATGCTCAGCTTGCCCATCCATCTGAGGGTGGAAAGTTGTGCTCAAATTCACTTATGTACCTAAACCCTTCTGAAAAGATCTCCAGAACTGAGATGAAAACTGCGTACCTCTATCGGATATAATAGACACTGGTGCCCCATGAAACCAAACTATCTCCTCAATGAAAATCTTAGCATAAATCTCTCCCGGATAATTAGTCCTCACAGGCAAAAAGTGGGCTAACTTTGTCAACCGATCTACAATCACCCATATAGAATCATACTTATTTTGAGATCTCGGAAGTCCTGTAATGAAGTCCATGTTTATCATCTCCCACTTCTAAAAGGGCAGGTCTATCTCTTGGGAAGTACCACCTGGCCTTATGTGTTCTACCTTTACTTGTTGACAGTTCAAAAACTTGGACAAAAAATCAGCTACATCATATTTCATGTTATTCCACCAATACAAGGTTTTCAGATTATGGTACATCTTAAAAGAGCTTGGGTGAACGACATACCTTGAAGTGTGCGCCTCATCAAGGATTCATTCCCGCAGTCCATCAATATTCTAAATGCACAACCTACCCTGAAATCTCAGAATACCATCACCACCAATTTCAAATGACATAACCTTTTGCTGACCCACATCTTTCTTGATTTGCATCAAGATGGGATCTTCAACCTACTTCTCCTTAACTTCAGCACAAAGGGATGACTTAGCTAAATCATGAACAATCACCCCTCCATCTTCGGAATCTAAGAGTCGTACTCCCAGATTTGTAAGGCGGTGAATATCCTTCACTATCTCTTTCTTTCCTTCTTCTACATGAGAAAGGTTGCCCATAGACAACCTGCTGAGGGCGTCGGCTACAATATTTGCCTTGCCTGGATGGCAATGCAGGCTCATATGATAGTTTTTTAGAAGCTCCATCCAGAGCCTCTGCCTGAGGTTCAATTCTTTCTGTGAGAAAACATACTGCAGACACTTGTGGTCAGTAAAGATATCAACATAAACACCATACAAGTAGTGCTGCCAAATCTTAAGTGCAAACATCAAGCTGCTAACTCCAAATCATGGGTGAGGTAGTTCCGCTCGTGCACCTTCAACTGCCTAGATGCATAAGCCACTACCTTACCATGCTGCATCAACACACAACTAAGTCCCACACGGGATGCATCACAGTATACCACAAAGCCATCTACACTCTCGGAAAGGGTAAAAACAGAAGCAATTGTCAGTTTGTCTTTCAACTTCTCAAAACTATTCTCACATAGATCAGACCACACAAACTTCACCTTTTTCTGAGTCAATTTAGTTAGTGGAGAAGCTATGGAAGAGAAACTCTCTACGAACCTTCTGTAATACCCTGCCAAACCTAAGAAGCTCCAAATATCAGTTGGAGTCGTGGGCCCTGGCCATTTTCTCACTGCTTCAGGTTTCTGAGGATCCACTCTTATCCCATCATTGGACATAATATGCCCTAAGAAAGAAATAGCATCTAACCAGAATTCACACTTAGAAAATTTAGCATATAGTTGATGATCCTTAAGGGTCTGAAGAATAATTTGGAGGTGATTGGCGTGATTCTCTTTACTCTTAGAATAAAATAGGATATCATCAGTAAATACAATGAAGAACAAGTCAAGAAACTGATGGAATACTCTATTCATAAGATCCATGAAGGCTGCAGGGACATAAACATGACTAGAAATTCATAGTGACCATATCGGGTTTGAAAGGTTGTCTTGGTTATGTCTGACTCCCTAACTTTCAACTGATGATAACCCAAACGAAGGTCTATTTTTGAAAAACACTTGGCACCCTGAAGCTGGTAAAAAAGGTCATCAATCCTAGAAAGAGGATATTTATTTTTAATCGTGACCTTATTCAGCTGACGGTAGTCTATGCATATATGAAGGGAACCATCTTTCTTTCGCACGAAAAGTACAGGAGCGCCCCAAGAAGACACACTGGGCGTATAAAACCCTTATCTATAAGATCTGCTAACTATTATTTCAACTCTTTTAGTTCTGCAGGAGTCATTCTATATAGCAGAATGGAAATAGGACGAGCGTCTGGCAACACATCAATACCAAACTCAATCTCCCTATCAGGTGGTATTCCTGGGAGATTATTTGGAAAGACTTCTGGGAATTATTTTACTACAGGAATAGATTAAAGAGAAAGACTCTCGGCATTGGAGTCCTTAACTTGGATAAGGTGGTACAAGCAACCTTTAGAAATGAGTTTGTGGGCTCTAAAATAGGATAAAAAGTGCCCTCTGGGTGCTAAAGAATGTCCTTCCCACTCTATCACTAGTTCGTTCAGGAATGAACAAGTGACCCTTCGAGTCCTACAATCTAATGTGGCATAGCATGAATGGAGATAATTCATTCCCAAAATAGCATCAAAAGCAACCATATCTAACTCTATCAGATCTGCTAACGTATCCCGACTACCAGCAGTCACAACACAACCCCTGTACACCCTCCTAACAACAATAGAATCCCCCACCGAGGTGGAAACAAAAAAGGGTTCAAAAATCACACTGGGCTCAAACCCAAAACCAATAGCCACATAAGGGGTCACATAGGATAAAGTAGACCCAGGATCAAGTAATACATAAATATCACGGGAAAAGATTTGTAACGTACCGGTAACAATATCTAGGGAAACTTCCACCTCCTAGCGGTTGGTCAAAGCATATAACCGGTTGCGACTGTTCCCAGCAGCTGAAGGGGCACCTTATGAGGAGGCGCCGTGAACGCGGCTCGGGGCTTAGTCCCCCCCGCATCTCCTCCAGTAGAAGGGTAATCTTTCTAAAGATGACCCACCTTGCCACAAGTATAACAATTCCTCCCTTCAAAATAACACCTCCCTGAGTGATTCTTCCCGAACATCTCGCACTGTGGATGAGTACGACCCTGTTGGGCCACACTGCCCTGTGACTGAGTATCTGAGGCTCTAAGTCCCTGAGGAGTCTAAAAACTTTGCGATCATCTGTCTGCTAGTGGTCTGGGCGTTGGATTGCTGGCAGCTGACTGTGTATTACACCAAAACTTTTTCTTTTGCCATCTATTTCCCCAGTTGCCACTCTGTGATTGGCTGTGATTCTGATCCCCAGTTTTGGCTCTCTTTGCTTGCCTATCTTTCTCTCTTATTTTTGAAATTTTCTTTTTCTTCTCTTCTATCTGCTGCATATGAATGGTCAGCTGAGCAAAGTCTATCTCCTTATTCAACATTTCCCCATGGCACTCAAGCACCAGGTTATCAAAAAGGCCGGATGCAAATTTCCTCATCCGGGCTCTCATATTACTAATCAACTCTGGGGCATAGCGGGCTAGTTTATTAAACTTCAAAGTGTACTCTTAAACACTCATACTGCCCTACTTCAGATTCATAAACTCTTCCGCTTTGGCCTTCCTCAACTCCAGAGAAAAGAATCGATTAAGGAAAGCTTCCATAAATTTACCCCAAACTATGGGCTCAGCACTCTCACCTTTTGCATCCTCCCAATCAGCATACCACTGATTCACAACATTTTTGAGCTGATAATTTTCTAGTTCCACCCCTTCAATCTCATCCACATGCATTACCTTAAAGATCTTTTCCATCTCATCCATGACTCATGTGGATCTTTCTCTACCTTGGTGCCAGTGAACTTAGGTGGGTTCATCTTCATAAAATGTTAGACCCTATTAGCCTAATATGTAAAAGATGCACACCCAATATCATCCAATCATTTAGCTTGGTTAGCTACCAATTATGTCAGTATATGAATAGACCGTCTAAATTCTGCATTTGAAATATCTCTCTAAGCAGTCGGGGGATGGTTGTCATCATTCTACGAAGCCCGAAGTGGACTGGTCAGGACTGGAGGGACTCCCAAAGTAGAAGGCTCACCAAGTGGCTCTGCGAATCTGTCTGAGCAAGTCTACTGATTTTTTAAACCCCTAGATTATGCCTCCGAACCTGGGGGGGAAGGGGGTCAATACAAAAGTACTGGTACGCAGAGATATCAAAACAAAATATAATATTTTTACAAAATATAGTTGAGAGCCATTATAAAGCAGTTTCATATCAAATCATTTGAAAATACATGGGCTTAATGTAATTGTTTTCAACAACAATGCAATGCAGCTGAGCTAGGTGGAATACCCTACATATCGCATTTACACCAGCTATCAAACCTCGGTTTCCACCGAGATTAGAGTATAAGTGAGGGGAAGACGCACAAGACCACACAGCAGGGTGTCTCGACCCAATGGTAGTGCACAAGATCACAAAGCAGGGCTCCTGGCCATAGTCCCAATTTGGGAATGACATAAAGTCAGGTATGCAAAATCACAAAGCATGGTACCAAGTTCCCATGTTGGCAAACACAATTTCCAGCAATGA
This sequence comes from Capsicum annuum, assembly GCF_002878395.1. Classification (NCBI taxonomy): domain Eukaryota; kingdom Viridiplantae; phylum Streptophyta; class Magnoliopsida; order Solanales; family Solanaceae; genus Capsicum; species Capsicum annuum. The sequence goes on along the minus strand of NC_061122.1, from coordinate 144,484,395 downwards.
GCCCTTACACTCAAATGCCTTCTTTGGGCATCCACCTATCTCATGTAAAATCAATGTATTCAAATTTTATCAAATTCAATCACATATCATATTCTGTAGGGTATCATCATACCTGACTTGCAAGCCATCAATATCACATCAATATGTGCATAATCATGTAAAAATTTACAAGTAGTGAACAATAATCATTTCAAATTCATGCACTCTTTTGTTGGTCACAATATAATATGGTGTATCAAAGCATTATCATGGGAATTTGAAAGCAATTTATCATTCATATTTATCAAACTTTCATGGAAAATCTCAAATCACATATGCATGGTTTCAACCATTGAAGTATATAGGCAAACAATTCCCATGACATTCAAAAAAAATGACTTAGAAATCATATTAAAAGCAAGCTATTAGTATTTTATTAAAAACCCCCATTTAAAGCTTGTATGTTCATAAACTAGACCCATGAGTTTTTAGGATAACCCCACATACCTCGATTACTATGAATATTTGGTTCTTTTTGAAGCCTGTGTTGAGAGGATTCCAAATATGCAATTAGTTTCTAAAACCCCCGATTGAATCTTGAGTTGCTTGGGCTTTTAGTTTGAAACCCTAAGGAGAATTTTTGAGCACTTTTGATGAATGAAGGTATATTTTAGGGTCTTTTGGAACTGAATTTCATGTTTAGGGCTAAATAAGGGTAGGAAAAGGACCATTTTGCCTCAAAAACAGAGTGTTTAAGTCACTTGAAACCTTTACATAGGCGCCGCCTATGCTATCGCCTATGTTTACATAGGTGCCGCCTATGCTATCACCTATGTTTAGATAGGCACCGCCTATGCTATCACATATTCTTTCCAGTGGCCATGTGCGATTGGTTAGGCGACGCATATTACTTTGAAAGGTCATAACTTCTTATTCGGGTACCGGATTTTAGCAAAATTGGTATCGTTGGAAAGCTAACTCGAAAACCTATCATTTTACACATGTAGTCTCTCTAATTCGACATATACAAAGAGTCATGGTCAATAGAAGTTGAAATAAATTATAATGTCCACTTAAACTTAATCGATCGAAGTAGTTTTCAACTCGTCCTTGAGTTAAATGACCCCTATGGTCTAAATTCAAGCTTGAATGGATTCACATACTACAAAAATAATTAGTATGCCATATTGGTATAGGATTTATGGCTTCAGGATTATCAACACATTAGAATCATGGTCTATATTGTATCCCAAAATGTGGGGTGTTACAAATGAAGGGTGCGTAAGTGATAGTGAAGATCTACGATGATCAAATCCAAATTTCATACCACCAGATGGAGAACAAGTGGTCAATATTGAGTAGATTTTTATTGCTTGAAAATTTAAATTGTAAATATTTATCATCTGTACCCATAAAAAAATTTATATTTTATTTATTTGTTTATTTATTTAATGTAATTTGTGAAGGCTTCAATCTTTGTATGAATATTATTTTAAATGAGGAACGATTATTTTGTCATGAATTTTATTTTATCCTTAGATTTGAACTTATTAATTGAAATGGATTACTAGATTCAAATATTACAATAAATGATGGATCTATTGCAACAGATAACACATCTGTTATAAATTATCAATAGATATAGACATATATTATAATAGATGGGTCATCTATTAGAAATTATCAAACAGGTCTTCCTACTATTTTAATTTATCCCAATAGATGATCCATCTATTACAACAGATGGTTCATTTATTGGAACAAATTAAAATAAATAAGTAGAAGGCATGTTTTGATTTGTCCTAATAAATGGCCTATTTGTTGCAACAGATAAGTCATCCCACAAATTAAAACAAACCTATTGCAAGACTAGTTTTTTAGTTTGTTCTAACAATATGTTTGTTTTAAGTTATTCCATCAAATGACTCATCTGTTCCAACAGATACGCCATCTATTGGAACAAATCAAAATAGGAATTCTACTGGTGAAACACGACTTTGGACCCTTATAAAAATCTTCTAAGTTGAGCATGTTGGGTAGGGTATGATTTGTCCAGGCCTTTCGTATACAAGGCTAGGAGTAGTACCCCCTTCATATAGTGATCAGTTTAGGTTGATAACACACTATCCAAGATATGGTTTAGCCTCTCTTAAGTCGTATGTTAGGGTATAGTCGTATGTTGCCTAGTCATATGATACCATATGCTAAGTCTAGTTAAATCTGCCAAGGTGAGATTCAAGGTACAATTTAGGGTATCATTCATACCCTAATATATGATTTATGCATGTGTATTCATATCTTGGACAGTTAATGGGTCCATGGTAAGGACTAGGGCATGATTTAGGGTACCACTCGTACCTTAGGGTATAGTTTGGTGTGGGAGTCGTACCCTCCGACGGGTTAGTTTCTAACTTTTAAGTTGTGGATATTTTTGACTTTTCTTACCCTAAACCTTTATAAACCACGACTTATAACCTTATTTTCCCTTTCATTCTTCATATATGTAAGTTTAAAAACATTCCAAAACACTCCTAAAGCCTCTCCCAACATCTGTTACAAGATTAGGGCTAGGGTTTATCAAAGAGGCCATCTAGAGACTTGAGGACCAAGAATCTCTCCATGAATCATCTTGTATAAGGCATGTGACTCTTTTATTTTTATTATTTCTCAAATATCATATTATTTAAATATTGTTTATAAATTATTAATGGTGGTTTTTTGAACAAATAATGAGGGTTTGATATATAGTGATGGGTGATGTTTATTCTTGTTTAAATTTGTGCTTATACTTGTTTTTGGTGATGGTTTGCATATGTTGGTGCTTTTTGATTTTGGTATAACAAGTGGGTCATGAGTAACCCTAAGTTTGATGGTTTTAACTTTAATTTTGTTCTTGGTAAGAATGTGCCCTCAAGGTGTTAGTGAAAATGCCTAATAAAAATAACTAGTCATATGTTAATGGTGTTTTGAACTAAGGTAATGGCTTAATGAGTAAGAATGATTGGAAAATGACCTTGTAAAGGCCTTATTGGCCATTTAATAAGTTAATTGGTGGCCTTGTTGGTTGGTTTGGGTAAAAAGGGGTTTGAATTCCTAAGCATGAAATTCAATTATGTTTGAACTAAACCTTGGTGTAAGAATGCTAATGAATCATTTAATAAAGGTCTTGATGACCACAACTTGACTTGAATTCTATTTTTAACTAAGGCATTAGCCTATTAAGGTAATTGGCTAATAAATGGTTCATAAAGACCTTGTGGCCATGTATGGTGTTAAATTGTGGCCTTGATGGATTGAAATGGCTAAGTGGGTTAAAGTCCTTAAAATTTGAATTGAGTAGAGGTGGATGCATGGACAAAGATTTAGAGTCCCAATGTCAACTGGTAATGGACACGATGGCTTGTGGTTAGAGTCCACTTACATAATAAGATGGTTTGTGGTTAGAGTCAACTTTTTTGATATCCACTTGTCTAACAAAATGGCTTGTGGTTAGAGTCCACTTGTCTAATAAAATGGCTTGTGGTTAGAGTCCACTTGTCTAGAAAAAATCTTGTGGTTAGAGTCCATTTTCCCAACAAGATGGCTTGGGGTTAGATTCCCCTTGCTTGATATAACCTAAGCGAGTGGAAGGTTAGAGTCCTCCATATCATAATTCATGATTGGGTGTTTTAAATGTATACTATGGCCTTGTTATCTCTTGACACTTGATGTATTTTCATATATATACATGTCTATATGTATGAATATGGCGAATTATGATGGTTTGACTTGGTATTGAATAATGATACTATTTTATCCTTACCTTTAAGTTATGTGCTAGAGCTCCAACCTGTAACCATTTTTGAATACAACACAAGGGCCAAAGCTTCTTTTTTACTTCCTCTACAGTGACCAAGTGTTCGAGCGGATCACGTGTTGACTTTGCAGTAGTGAGATTCCATGCTTTGGAAGGCATATATTTCATATTCCTTCCATCTTATGTCATATACTTATATTACACTTGGTTTTTGGCTATTGTCGAGGGCATGTCCTGACATATTATAGACATCATATCGATAGAGTCTATTGGATGACTGTGGACTTGGGTAGGTTGGATGTGGTATGTTGGAATGAAGGAAATGATTAGACATTCTTAAGTTATGATTGTTAGTTTTGTTTCCGCTATCTTATTATATGTTCAAAGTTTATCCGACACTTGTGGATTGATGTGATGGTTAAGTTGGGTTAATGGGGCGATCTCTGGTCCTTGTTGGACTTGAGATTCCCATACGGCAAGGATCTATTTTTGGTCATCTCAAGTTGGTATTAAATCCTAGAGTCATGGTCAGTTGAGTATCCACAAATCCGTGTTAACTAGAGTCTCTTTTATGGATGTGTAATGCACCACACTTATAAGAGAGAGGCTACAAGGCATTTAGGAATATTTTAATTTCTTGTTGTCTTATTTTGAGCTCTAGAGTTTAAGGTCTTGGATCCTTCTGATGTCTATTTTCTCATCTTTTAGATCATGCCTCCAAGAAGATCTGAAGTGCCTACAAACCCTTCTGTCCCAACTGCGGATGATATTTACGGGACTTGCTTTACCTATGAAGTCTATACTCGGTCTAGGGGTTTGGTACCTAATGGTATAAGAGTTCCACTGGTTCCCTCTAGTCCTCCTTCTATTCCTCAAGTTAACGTATTGAATGTTGAGTTTCATCAGTTGATTTATATGATTGCTTAGTTATTCTCAGGCTGAGCGTGGTGCATCTTCTACTCTATCTTCTAAGGCCACAAGGGTTGCACCATATGCCAGTTTATGAGGTGAGTCCTCTAACCTTTACCGGTGTTAAGGTAGAGAAAGATCCCTAAGATTTTTTGGATGAGATAGAAAAGATTATTAGAGTTATGCATGCCACTAATGTAGAAGGGGTGGAGTTTGCATCTTATCAGTTGAAGTACATAGCGGCCAATGGTACAAAGAGTGGGGACGGACAAAGGGTGATGTTGATAAGTCATCCTTGAGGTAGGAATTCACTAATGCTTTTCTAAACTATTTCTATCCTCTAGAGTTGAGGGAAGCAAAGACGGAGGAGTTTGTTAATCTAAAGTAAGGAAAAATATTTAAGAAGTATGCCATGAAGTTTCACCAATTATCTAGGTATGCTTCAGAGATGGTGTCAAATATAAAGGCTCAAATAAAGAAGTTTTCATTGGGACTATCTCATGAGTTATTCCTTATGAGTAAGGCAACTTTGTTGATCAAAGATATGGATTTGTCTAGATTGTTCTGTACACATAATAAGTGAAAGAAAAGAAAAAGAAACAAGTTGAGATTTATGAGAAGTAGAGTAAGAGGTGTTAGTTTTTTGACTAAAGTGGAGGCTAGCAATTTAGTGGTAAGAGGTCATGAGGAAGAATTGGGTGAATCCCAATTCCTATTCTATGACTAGTGCTTCTTACTCGAGGCTATTGGGAGATAGATGTTTTGAGAGTGGTAATGCTTCTAGGGCATAGGGTGACTAATCTTAGGCTAGTAGGGCTCAGTCGGTTCCATCCTACCTTTTTTGTAGATTCTGAGGTCAGCATCACCATGGCCAGGGTGAGAAGGGGAGGAACAAATATTTTAGATGTCAAATCGGGCACATACAGCGAGAGTTCCTCTCTCTAGTGGCTTCTTGGGCCAAAAGGGCCCCTATTGCTACTTCATCCGCTCCTGCACCAAAGGGTGCTTCTTCTGCTTTTGCTTTTAGTACCAACACTGGTCAGAATTATTTGTATACATTTGCTACTCACCAAGATTCTGACGCATCTCCAAATATTTTTATGAGTTGATACTTTTCTCTCTTGATGTGTATTGTTTGATTTATTCGGGGTCCCTCTCTTATATGACCCCATTTGTGGCTGTGTATTTTGGTTTTAGTCCTGAGTATCTGTCGGTTTCTTTTTCTATTTCTACCTAAATAGTAGACTCTGTTGTTGTTAAGAAAGTCTATAGGGGGTATGTGGTATCTGTTAGTAGTAGAGAAACTCTTATTGATTTAATAGAGTTGGACATAATTGATTTTAATATTATTCTAGGGATGGATTGGTTGCATTCAAGCTATGCTTCCTTAGATTGTTGGACCCATAACGTATTGTTAAAATTCCCTAATTAGTAATTTATTGTATGTGAAGGGGGTTCTTTAGTGCCTAAGGGAAGGTTCATCTCACATATTAGAGCCCGAAAGTTGATTTTCAAAGTGTGTTTGTATCAGTTGGTCTGAGTTAATGATTCTAATTTTGAAGGTCCTTCTCTAGAATCTGTTTCCATGGTTAATGAGTTTCCCAATATCTTTCCTAATGACCTTCCCGGTATTCCTCCCGATAGGGAAATTAATTTTGGGATTGATCTTGTTCCAGACACTCGTTCGATTTTTATCCCTCCTTATAGAATGGTTTTGATAGAGTGAAGGAGCTTAATGAGCAATTGAAGGATCTCTTAGATAAATGTTTTATCTGTCTTAGGGTGTTCTCGTGTTGTTTGTACGTAAGAAGGATGGTTTTCTTGGATGTGCATTGACTATCATCAGTTGAAAAAGCTGACCATAAAGAATAAGGATCCTCTTCCTAGGATTGATGATTTGTTTGATCAGCTTTAAGGTGCGAAGTTTTTTCTACTAATCTTAGGTCGGGTTATCATCAGCTTAATATTTGGAAAGTGGATATCCCTAAGACTACCTTCTGGACCCGGTATAGACACTATGAATTCCTAGTTATGTCTTTTGGAATGACCAATTCCCCCACGACATTCATGGATTTGATGAATAGGATCTTCCATTCATTTTTGAATTTGCTTGTCATTGTCTTCATTGATGACATCTTGGTCCATTCTAAGAGTGAGCTAGATTATACCGATCACCTCCGTGCTGTGTTGGAAACCTTGAAGGATAATCATTTGTATAACAAGTTCTCAAAGTCTGAGCTTTGGTTGAAGGTTATAACTTTTCTTGGTTATGTTATCTCTAGTGAAGGGATCATGGTGGATCCACAAAAGGTTGCAGCAGTTAAGAAGTGGCCTAGACCTGCGACTTTAATTGATATTCAGAGCTTCTTGGGTTTAGCCGATTACTATAGGAGATTTGTGGAAATTTTTTCAACAATAGCTACCCCATCGACTAAGTTGACCCAGAAGAAGCTCAAGTTCCTGTGGTTGGAGGTGTGTGAGCGTAGTTTTGACAAGTTGAAAGATAAATTAACTTCGGCTCTAGTTTTAACATCGCCCGAGGGTAGTGATGGTTTGGTAATGATTGTGATGCTTCTCATATTAGGCTTGGTTGTGTATGATGCAGCATGGTAGGGTGGTGGCCTATGCGTCTAGTCAATTGAAGGTTCATGAGAAGAACTACCCTACTCATGATTTGGAGTCATTGGCCATGGTATGTACATTGAAGATTTGGCGTCATTATCTCTATGGGGTTCACGTTGACATATTTTCTAATCAGAAGAGCCTACAGTATATGTTCACTCAAAAAGAGTTGAATCTCAGACAAATAAGATGGCTTAAGTTGCTAACAGACAATATGAGTCTTCATTACTATCCAGGTAAAGATAACATAGTTGTGGATGCTCTTAGCAGATTATCCACGAGGAGTTTTTCTCATGTGGATGAGGGTAAGCAGGAGTTGGTAAAAGACATCCATCAGTTGGCTAATTTTGTAGTTCATCTCCCAGACTCTGAAGATGGTAGTGTATTTGTGCATCAGGTATGTTGTCTCTTGTTGTTGAGATAAAGGAAAAGAAAATATTGGATCCCAATTTGATGAAGATTAAGAGTTATGTGGGTTAACAAAAGGTTATCGGTTTTGTAGTTGATGGTGATGGTACCCTGAGGTACCAAGGTATGTTATATGTTCTCGATATTGATGGATTGAGGGAAAGGATTATGGACGAGGCTCATGGATCTTGGTATGCTATTCATCCCAGTTCTACAAAAATGTATCATGATCTTAGGGAGTTTTATTGGTTGAATAATATCAAGCGAGATGTGGCTAAGTGTATGGTATGTCAACAAGTGAAAGTTGAGCACTTGAGACCCGGTAGTTTGTACCAAGAGATAGAGTTACCCGAATAGAAGTAGGAGGTGATTAATCTAGATTTCATCATCAATCTTCCCAGTTCTGAAAATCAAAGCAATTCTATTTGGGTCATTGTGGATAGAATGACCAAGTCCACTTATTTCTTGCCGGTGAGGACTAGTTTTTCCACAAAAGATTATGCTAAGTTATATCTTGCAGAGATAGTAAAGTTGCATGGTGCTCAAATTTCAGTCATCTCGAATTGTGGTACTCAATTCTCATCTTATTTTTGGAAGTCGTTTCACAAAAAATTTTGAACTAAGGTGTGCCTTAGTACTGGTTTCCATCCGCAAATGGATGTACAAGCAGAGAGGAATATCCAAACATTGGAAGATATGTTGTGTGCTTGTGTGATTGATTATGGTGGTAGTTAGTACAACCATTTGCCTTTGATTAAATTTTCCTATAATAATAGCTATCATTCTAGCATTGGCATGGCTCCTTTTGAGGTGTTGTATGGTAAGAGATGTCAATCTCCTATTAGGTGGTATGAAGTTAGTGAGGGTAAATTGCTTGGCCCCAATTTGGTTCACCAAGCCTTGGAGAAGGTTAAGGTGATTCATGATAGGTTAAAAACTTCTCAAAGTCGTCAAAAGTCCTATACAGATGTGAAGTATAGAGATTTGGAATTTAATGTTAGTGATTGGGTATTCTTGAAGATATATCCTATGAATGGAGTGATGCAGTTTGGTAAGAAGGGGAAACTTAGTTCCCATTATGTTGGTACATATTTAATTTTGAAGAGGGTTGGTAATGTTGTGTATGAGTTGGAGTTGCCCTCTAGTTTGGGCTCCATCCATCTAGTATTCCATGTATCAATGTTGTGGAAATCTATGGTTGATCCTTCATTGGTCGTTCCCTTGAAGGATATTGGTGTTTTAGACTCTTTGTCATATTAGGAGATCTCGGTGAGGATCTTAGATCGATAAGTTCGCCGGTTGTAAATGAAAGAGGTGGCTTCAGTGATGGTTCTATGGAGGAACCAAAAGTCCAAGGAAGCTACTTAGGAGGCAGAAGAGAACATGAAGTCCAAGTATCCACATTTGTTTTCCATTCTGAAAACTTGTACTTGAGGTATATGTTAATATTCTTAACTTAATTTATGTCTTTGATAGGCAATGGTTTAATTCCCTAAGATTTGAATTGATCAAGTGTCTTTGATGGACAATGGTTTCAAGTTTCGGAGTCAAGTGAGTAAATGGTTGATTGTAGTGATTAGGGCATGTGTTTTATCCTTGATGTAAGTCATTGTTTTCTAACTTGGTTAAAGATTTTTTTGATGTGTAATAATGTGTTAACTCATGTTTATGATTGTCTTGTCCGTCATTCGAGGACGAATGATCCAAATGGGGGAGAATTGAAACACTTTGGCTTTGGACCCTTGGAAAAATCTTCTAAGTTAGATCATACTGGGCAAGCTATGGTTTGACCATGCCTCTCGTATACTAGGGTACGAGTAGTACCCTCCTTTTTTATATAGTGATCAGTTTAGGTTGATAAAACACTATCCAAGATATGGTTTAGCCTCTCCTAAGTCGTATGTTAGGCTACGGGTCATATGATGCCATATGCTTAGTCTAGTTTAATCTGTCCAAGGTACAGTTTAAGGTACGGTTTAGGGCACCATTCATACCCTAAGATATGAATTATTCTTGTGTAGTCATATCTTGGATAGTTTAGGGGTCCATGGTGAGGCCTAGGGTATGAGTTAGGGTACCACTCGTACCCTAGGGTACAGTTTGGAGTGGGAGTCCTACCCTCCTACGGGTTAGTTTCTATCTTTTAAGCTGTAGATATTTTTTACCTTTCCTACCCCTAAACCCTTATAAACCATGACTTATAACCTTATTTGGCCCTTCTTTCTTCACATATACAAGTTCAAAAACATTTTAAAACACTCCTAAATCCTCTCCCAACTTCTCTAACAAGATTAGGGCTAGGGTTTCTCAAAGAGGCCATCTAGAGACTTGAGGAACAAGAATCTCTCCATGAATCATCTTGTATAATTCATGTGACTCTTTCCTAATTATTATTTCTCAAATATAATGTTATTTAAACATTGTTTATAAATCATTAATGGTGGTTTTTGAAACAAATGATGAGGGTTTTGTTGTATTGTGATGGGTGCTATTTATTCTTGTTTAAACTTATGTTTATACTTGTTTTTGGTGATGGTTTGAAAATGTGGGTGCTTGTTGATTGTGGTATAACAAGTAGGTCATGATTAACCCTAAGTTTGATGGTTTCAACTTTGATTTTGGTCTTGGTAAGAATGTGCCCTCAAGGTGTTTGTGAAAATGCCTACTAGAAATAACTAGTCACATATTAATGGTGTTTTGAACTAAGGTAATGTCTTAATATGAAAGAATTATTGGTAAATGAACTTGTAAAGGCCTTATTGGCCTTTTAATGAGTTAATTGGTGGCCTTGGCGGTTGGTTTAGTTAAAAAGGGGTTTGAGTCCCTAAGCATGAAATTCAATTATGTTTAAATTAAAGCTTGGTGTAAGAATGCTAATGAATGGTTTGATAAAGGTATTGATGACCACAACTTGACTTGAATGGTAGTTAAAACTAATACATTGGCCTATTAAGGTGATTGATTGATAAATGGTTCATAAAGACCTTGTGGTCATGTATGGTGTTAAATTGTGGCCTTGATAGCTTGAAATGGCTAAGTGGGTTAAAGTCCTTAAATGTTAAATTGAGTGGATCTGAATGCATGGACAAAGGGTTAGTGTCCCAATGTCGACTGGCAATTGACCTGATTGCTTATGGTTAGAGTCCACTTACATAATAAGATGGTTTGTGGTTAGAGTCTATTGTTTGATAAGATGGTTTGTGGTTAAAGTCCACTTGTCTAACTAAATGGCTTGTGGTTAGAGTTCACTTATCTAGCCAAAGGCTTGTGGTTAGAGTCCACTTGCACAATAAGATGACTTGCAGTTAGAGTCCTCTTGCTTGATATAACCTAAGATCATGGGAGGTTAAAGTCCTCCACTTCATGGCTCTTGATTGGGTGTTTTGAAATGTATGCTTTGGCCGTGTTATCTCTTGACACTTGATGTATTTGTACATATCTACATGTCTATGTGTATGAATGTGGTGGCTTATGATGGTTTGAATTGGTATTGAATAATTATACTATTTTAATACTAGCTCTCCAACTGCTAACCGGCTTCGAATGTTATGTCCCCATGCGACACAAGGGCCAGAGCCTTTTCCTCTTCCTACGCAGTGACCAGGTGTTTGAGCGGATCGTGCATTGACTTTGAAGTGGTGAGCTTCCATAATTCGAAAATCATATATTTTATAGTCCTTCCATCTTATGTCATAGACTTGTATTAGACTTGGTTTTTGGCTATTATTGGGGGCATGTACCGACATATTATAGACATCGAATCGATAGAGTCTTGTGGATGACTGTGCACTTGGGTAGTTTGGATGTGGTTTGTTGGGATGAAGGGAATGATTAGACATTCTTAAGTTAGGATTGTTAGTTTGGTTTCCGCTATCTTATTATATGTTTGGAGTTCATCCATCACTTGTGGATTGATATGATGGTTAGGTTTGGTTAACGAGGCAATCTCCGATCCTTGTTGGGCTTGAGATGCCCACACGATAAGGCTCGATTTTGTGTTGTGTCAACTGGTTTGTTTTAATTTGTTCTAATAGATAAATCAGTTGTTGCAATAGATGGATCATATGTTGGAACAAATTAGAACGGATCCTGCTAATGTTTTTTCTAATTTATTCCAACAGATGACTTATCAGTTGGAAATTATCAAACAGATATAGACTTGTAATTAATATTAAATTAATATGAAATTCATTAAAGTTGCATTTGAACTTAATAAATGAAAACTAGTTTTAGTAAAATTAATTTTATTTATTACTCACAAAACAATGGTTTATCAATTAGTTTTGAACAAAGGAAAGGGTTGGGTTAAAATTTATCTCTTTTAAAAATTAATTAAGATCAATTGGGACCAAATTAACATTTTTAGAACTTGTCATTTTTTCCAAAATACAAATCAACCCATAATTAATACGTAATAAAAATGCTAGGGGTCAATCATTAAAAACCATTTCATTATTTTTGAAAAACGTTTCATCTTTTCCCCTTTCTCTCTCTCTAAACGACTACTCAAAAGATTGTTCAAACCCTTCGTAACAGATCAATTTTGTTCCCCTTTTCGACTATATCAGTTGTTATTTTTGACTTTCTTTTTGCTTTCTCTCTTGTATCCATCATTTTCTCTCTCTTCGCAGGTAAAAGAGTTAGAGAAGAGTTCTATGTTTGTTATTTTTTTTGAAAAATTAGGACTTTTTAGTTAATGATTAAAAGAAGACTTTAGAGAAGAGTTCTATGTTTGTTATTTTTTTTGAAAAATTAGGACTTTTTAGTTAATGATTAAAAGAAGACTTTTAGTTATATTATCTTCGAGAATAGGTTCACAATTTTGAGTTTTGATGCTAAAAAAATTAGTAAGAATTTGAGAAAACCCTAGTTTTTATCATAGTGTTCGTTCTGTTAGTCGTGGTTTTGTTATTGGTGGTGTTGTCAGCAATATTGGTGTTGTTTTGTTTATTGTTAGTTTGTTTGTTTGTTGTTGGTTTTGTTATTTATTTTTGTTTTGTTGATGTTGTTATTGATGTTTTAGTTGTTGTTCGCATTGTTGTTGATAGTAGTGTTTGTATTGGTGTTGGTATTGGTTGTGTTAGTATGGTATTGTATTGGTGGTGTTGGTAATAGTGGTGTTGGTGGTGGTGGTTTTAGGGTGGTGTATCATCTGTTGAAAGTTATCAAAACAGAACTACTACTAGTTTGATAACTTCAAACGGATGACCCATCTGTTGCAACAGATGGGTAATCAGGTTTTAAAACAAATGACCCACCTAGTGCAACAGGTGGAACATCTGTTGAAAGATATTAATATTGGTTTTCCAATAGATTAACCACATGTTGCAACAGGTAGTTCATCTGTTGGAAGAACTATTGATAACGATCAACCCACTCCCATGATTGAGGGGTGAGGCGGTCATTATCAATAACCCAACTAAATTTTGGGTCTAATCCACAACGAGCGAATTATAGACTTCAAATACGATGGGTGTTCTAGTTACTAAAAGGGTACCCAGAATGTTAACAAATATGACATGTAAATTAAAATAGGGGATTAGAGTTAAGGATGGTTTGTAACAATTGTTAATTAACAATGCACGAATATGACACTTTTTTGTTTGAAATTAAGATTTGGGGAGATCTTGGGATTATGTCTACTTAGAGGTAAAACATGTGGGTTGTTGATGCTTTAATCATGAAACAAAGTTATTAAGTAAAGGATAGGATAAGTCTATAGACATTATGGCCAATCTCTCAATAAAACCACAATGATTTCACCCATTGGCTCTTTCGAGCACCAAAAAAATGTACAAGTTGTAACCACCCCAAACCTCAATCAAGCATCCCTATTTCTAGGATGATGCTCTTGAAATGGCTTACATTCCAGTCAAACTTGTTTCTAAGATTGCAAAAGGTAATAAACTATAGGCTCAATTGTCCACCATTGCCTTGTCCCCCTATAACCCTCTTTCAAGGATGTTATAGGTTACTATATATTCACTTCATCCTTCTTTCAAGGATGATGAAGGGTTTCTAGAGTTTGGGGGTTTCACCCATCAAACCCATTTGGAGATTTGGGCTTTTCACCTATCAAATTACAACTCATTAACCCAAGCAAAGGTGGAATCTATACTCAACAACTAAAAATCATGCAAATGCAACAACACCCGCACACAATTACACTTTAGTTCTACACAATCCCAAGACTAAAGAAGTTAGCTACTTATGAGATAAGAGAAAAAACTTTGACAAAATATTTCATCCATGGTGTTCATGATGATAGAGGGTAAAAATAATCTCCAGTTCCACACTTTAATGTCACTAATTTCCTCTTGGAATAATAATTACAATAACTATGAACAATTAATTTTTCACTCAAAATTCTAAGGCTCTTTCTCTCTCTCTCTCTCTCTTCCACCACCTTTAAAGTGTTTTTAATCCTCAATATAAATCTTTGATTCATCTGTCCAAATTGAGTACAATGCCCTTTACTCATTTGTCCCGCTGTACCATGGTCGTGGAGCTTTGACTACGATCGCGCAACCGCGGTCGCGTCTATGACCGAGCAACCGCAGTATGTTGGTCATTTTGACAGACAACGATCGCATTTTTTTGATCGCGTTAACATTACCCAAGGTTGGATATGCTCCCTGCTTAACTGGCTGCGATCACGGTGTTCAGACCGCGACCGCGATAACTGAGGCCACTTTTGCTCTTAGTCATTAGCAATATTTTCTTAATTCCTTTTATCATTTCAAGCCCCAATCTACATCTTCTTCATTTCCTCAGCTCTATGCCTGTAAGGAGTGGATATTAGCGTATTTTATCATCAATATGTCTCATTTATTCATTCAAAACAAAGTAATGTGCATAAATGTTTAAGTGAGAATGAGTGGTAAAATCATCACTCATCAACACCCCCAACTTAAAGCATTTTGTTTTCCTTACACAACACTACCTCTTACCACGAGACAATAATTCTGTATGCCCAAACTTTATACCTTAAAGTTCATAATGATTTCAACTTTAGTCGCGACCACAAGCAGCTCATTACATACGGGCTAAGCTAATTTCCACTACACCCCTCATCATGAGATACAACATGTAAGGACACATAGGACTTTAAAGAGAAACTAAGTAACAACAACCAATACTCTAGAGGTGGCTTCCTCTTGACTACAACTTAGCTATACTCCACTTGCCTCATTCTTCGGAAGGTGACAAAATCACCCACCCCAACTTGTTTCACATGCCAATCCTTACAAGAAAGAAAATTCTACACACTTTAAGCACAAGAACTCTCTCTCACACAAAATAAATCTCTATGCAACAAGTGTCATACCATAAGCTTTCCCCTATTTTCAATTTTTACTATGAAGAAAATATACGGTTGGAGATCTGAAAGGACTTTCTTAGCTTGAAACATAGGTTCGGGTTAAGGTAGGATATCATTTGGGAATAACATGGCTACACCCTTTCTTGAACATCCACATCACACTTTTTTAAATCCTCCTTTTTGACCAAGGGCCACTCTTCTTTATTTTCTTTCATTTCTTATGCCTACTTTTAGCATCCTTGTGCACCACTTTTCTTTCATTTATCTTTCTTGCAACTTACGAGCAATTCATTCCTTTGAAAGACTCATTCATTTTCTATTTAAAACGGTCTAGGCTCATAAGGCATTTCACTAACAACTTTGCGGCCTTACACTTTCTTCCATCAACCTGTACTACACCCATCTTAGGCTTTTAGCCTCAAGTTACATTTCCAAGTTCAAGGAAGGTTTGGTTCAAAAAAGGAATAAAAATAATGGATTATAGGTTGTAATGAGTTTACCAAAGAAAGATCCAAAGGCTCAAAGTGGGTGCTAGGGATTATAATTATGCATGGGTAAGCTTTTTAGGGTTGAGCGGGTTCAAAAATCACAAAGGTGGCCTAAGATCTTTTCTCCAACCACATACAATCAAAATTAGTTTTGAAAGACTAACGAGGCAAGTTCTAGATAACATGTGTACAAGATATGAATACCAAAATCTCACCACACATGGCAAGCAAAATTCACCAAGGAAGCTCAAATAAAAAATAGGAGTATCTATTTCTACTCATAAGTCAAAATTTATGAAGCCACAAAAAGAGAAAAAAAAAATTATTACAACATTGCTCACGTCTATGCCCTTGATTTTTCAAAATTTTGGATGGAGGGGGTTGTTAATTTTGCATTAACCTCTTGCACAATTTGCTAAAATATGGCTATAACTAAAGCCTTAGTCTCATATTTAGGCTCAAAATGGGAAAACTACCCATATGGCTGCTAAGACTTCACCAATGATGTACAAAGTGACCCCAGTTTAACAAAATACAATGCCACTGGTACTCAGTCTTCCCTTGTATTCTTGAAATTTATGCTACGGGTACTCAGAATTCCCCTGTACCTATGTACTTTACCCTTAAGAAGGTCGTTACTCAATCTATCATAGGGAAAAGTTCATAAATAACTAGAAAGACCCAAGTAGCCTTGCTACACCCCTAACCCAAAGGCCAGAAGTGTCCTCACTTAAGTAAATTTAAGATCTAAAAGGGATGAGAAAGGTTTCTGGAGATAGCAGGAAGTGTAGGAATCTGAAGCCACGATTGCGTCAATAAGTCGAATATTGCGTTGACGCGATCGCGGTAACTGAGACTGAATTCCCCTATTTTGCTCTATTTTTTATTTCCTGCATAGCTGCCAGGTTTCCATATCTATTTTCCCCTATTTTTTTCTGAGCACACTACTTATGTTAAAAGACCTACAAGGCTTCAAAACAAACACAAGATGAGTTAAAAATGGGTTGCCTCCCATCAAACACCTAATTTAACATCACAACACGACTCTCCCCTTTTACTACATAGCATCTTTGAATTTAATACACTCCACCTTAGCCACCATGGGATTCTCTCATTATAATGATTCACCCTTTGACCGTTTACTATGATTTTTTTCCCTTTATTATCTTCCAATTCAACGGCACCACTTGGGTAGATATTTGAAATCACAAATGGTCCCGACCACTTTGAGCAGAGCTTCCCCGTGAAGAGTTTCAAATGGGAATTATAGACGAGTATATTCTTTCCGACATGTAATTCTCATTATATTATCTAAGCATCATGCCATTTCTTCATTTTATTCTTATACAATGTCGAACTCTCGTATGTTTTTAAGCAGAATTCCTCCATCTCATGGAGTTGCATCACTCGTGCCTCAGATGTGTCTCCCTATTTCATATTTAATCTTTTCAAAGCCCACAAAGCCTTGTAGTCAAGCTCGATGGGTAAATGACATGCTTTTCCAAACACCAATTAATAGGGAGACATTCTAATTTGGGTTTCGTAGGCCGTTCTATAGGCCCAAATCATTTTATCAAGTTGTCATGCCCAATTTGTGCGACCTATATTTATCGTATTTTTGAGTATGGCCTTGATTTCTTGATTCAAAACCTCCACCTTTCTGCTTGTTTGGGAGTGGTATGAAGTGGAAACCTTTTGTTTAACCCCACACTTGTCAAGAAGAGCACTAAACACCCGATTGAAAAAATATGAGTCACCATCACTAATGATGGCCTGAGGGGTGCCGAGCCTTGTGAGAATGTGATTTTTTAGAAATGAGGTGACACACTTACTTTCATTAGTCAGGATTGTGATGGATTCCACCTATTTGGAGACATAATTGACTGCCACCAAAATGTATTTATTTCCAAATAAACTTACAAAACGACCCATAAAATCAATTCCCCACACATCAAAGAGTTCCACCTCAAGGTTAGGCTTAAGAGGCATATCGTGAATTCTTGAAATACCCTCATGAATTTTACATTTGTGACAATATTTAATACATTCAATGGCGTCCCTGTGCATTGAAGGCCAACAAAACCCACATTGGAGAATTTTTGCTATGGTTCGGATTCCTCCATGGTGACTGCCATAAGGCGAAGAGTGATAAGCTTCCAAGATATAATTTATTTCAAAATCCATGAAACATCGCCTAATAACTCCATTCTCACATTCCCAAAAAAATGGCTCATCCCAAAAATATCGCTTTGCATCAAACAAAAATCATTTGTTTTGATGGTAACTCAATCCTTCGGGTAGTACTCCACTTGCTACACAGTTGGCAAAGTCGGCATACCATGGTGTATTATTCCCCTTGATTGAAATGATCAATTCATTGGGAAAAACATCATTATTTTGTATTTCCCTATGCTTTTCATTGTTGCCTTTAAGTAGAGATAGATGATTGGCCACTTGATATTTGTACCCTTTCTAGTATTTCACCTCAAAGTTGAACTCTTGTAATAGAAACAATCCACCTAATTAAATGCGGTTTTGCTTCTTTCTTGGCCATGAGATACTTAAGGGTGGAGTAATCTGTGTGTACCACTACTCTCTTGCCTATTAAATAGGCCCAAAACTTTAAAGGCATATACTACCATTAATAATTCTTGCTCGGTGTGGTGTAGTTGTATGGGGCGGTTCAGGATTTTCCTAGTGTAGTAGATAGGATGAAATAGCTTGTCCTTGTATTTCCCTAACACTGCACCCAATGCAGTACCATTTGCATTGCATATTATCTCAAACGGTGATGACCAATTTGGGGCCACAATAATGG
This sequence comes from Capsicum annuum, assembly GCF_002878395.1. NCBI lineage: Eukaryota > Viridiplantae > Streptophyta > Magnoliopsida > Solanales > Solanaceae > Capsicum > Capsicum annuum. The sequence continues at coordinate 144,466,054 of NC_061122.1, read as the reverse complement.
GGGATGAAATGAACAATTCCTTAAAAAGTTTGAAAGCTTTCAAACATGCCTCATCAAAGTTGAATTTTGATTCCTTCTTAAGAAGTTTACACATGGGGTGTGGTATCTTGGAGAAATCCTTGATGAAATGTCGATAGAACCCGGAACGGCCAAGGAAACTTAGAACACCTTTTATGGAAATGGGAGGTGGGAGCTTAAAAATTACCTCAATTTTACTTGATCAACTTGTATGCCTTTTCCAGATATATTGTGGCCTAGTACGATCCTTTTTTTGACCATAAAGTGGGACTTCTCCTAATTCAAGACCAGGTTCGTTTCCACGCACCTTTCAATCATTTTGTTCAAATATTCAAGGCATGACTTAAAAGAGTTCCCCACTACCGAGAAGTTATCCATAAACACTTCCATAGAGTTCTCAACCATATCCATAAATATTGTCAACATAAAACGTTGAAAGGTTGTCGGGGCATTACATAACCCAAAGGGAATTCGCTTGAATGCAAACGTACCATATGAGCAAGTAAAAGTTGTTTTTTCTTGGTTCTCCAGTGCAATACAAATTTAATTGTAATCTGAGTACACATCCAAGAAACAATACCATCCTCTCCCGGTAAGACTATCTAGCATCTGATCCATGAAAGGCATTGGAAAATAGTACTTCTCAGTCTATGAATTTAGTTTTCGATAGTCCATACACACACGCCATCTGGTGACCAGTCAGATAGGGATGAGATCATTTTTTTTATTTTCAAATATTGTGATACCACCCTTCTTCGGACACATTGTAATAAACTCACCCACGTGCTATTTGATATAGGATATATCACTCTCACATCGAGCCATTTTATAATTTCCTTTTTTACAACCTCTTGCATGGGTTGGTTCAATCTCCTTTGGTGTTCAACACTAGGTATGTGATCTTGCTCGAGTTTAATTTTGTGTGAGAAAATTTTTGGGGCTATTCTGATGATGTCCGCTATCATCCAACCAATAGCCCTAATGGATTTCTTCACCACCAACTTCAATGATTCTACTTGAGAGGAGTTTAGGTCACTAGAAATAATGATTGGCAAGGTATCATCCTTCCCCAAGAATGCGTATTTGAGATGAGATGGCAAGGGCTTCAATTCAATTTTGGGAGGTTCAAGGATGGATGGCTTTGCGGGTGGACTTTCTCAGTTTTTAGATCAAGATCAAATTTAACTGGGTTCTTGGTGTGAAACACAATCCTGGTTAAAGATACAATACCTCGTACTTTTCCTAGCTAATTTCATCTCAAGAATGTCTAGTATTAGCTTAGAAATTGAATGATGGTTATTCCATGAGGAATTCTTAGGATTTTCCCTTTTTATCGTGTGGAAAATTAAATAATCTTTTCATCAATATAAGATTCGCCCAAATCCAATAATCGGGTTAAAAGTTATGACTATTTCAAGTTCCCATCATAAAACAATTCCATATTAGTCAATGGTACACCACACCACAAGAGGAAATAGAATTGGGCAAATTCCAGTAGGGGTCCACGATTATGGCTCATCGCGCCAGGGCCCAAATTCAGAATTGTCCTTTTCCAGTGTCTTAGCGCGATTTCCTCTGCGTCACACCAAAGTTCCAGGTCACAAAAGAAGGGAAAACGCGATGGATCCATATCGCGCCATCCCTCAGTTTCCCAATTGTCGAATTCTAGTGAAACGACGCGATAGCACCACGTCGCGCCAGGGGTTCATTTGGAGAAAATTTTACTGAAAATAAATAATGCATCCAGGGCTAAAAGGGTCAACTTTCCACCCCTATTTAAGCCCTTTAACACGTGATTCAGCCACTTTTAACCCAAAACACACTCTCTTCTCTCAAAAACCTCTCAAGAACAAGCTAGGGTTTTCATAGAAGATCCAATTCCAAAAAGGTTTCACCGTCAATCTTCACAAATCACGAACTAAGGTATGCATAGTGTTCATTCATGGACTCCTTTCATCCATGAAGCCCAAGAATCCCTTTCCAAAATTCAAGTTCATGGATTTTCTTATGAATTTCATGATTGGGCTACTCTTGTTCATGTGGATAATGAGAAATTGAATTCCACTCCATGTTGGGTGATAAATTCTATATGGGTTAAATTATTATAAATATAGATTCATTCCAACCTATGACTAAACCCTTAAATGATGAAATTAGAATTGAACCATGATGTTTAATTATTGTACAATGATGTTTACATGTACCATGCCTACAATATGTTTGATTAAATACCTAGATGAAGGAAAAGTGTCTAACTAGCATTATACCATGAAATCCCCATATATGTACAAGTTATGCCTATCACATGTCTTGATGAAATGCTTCTATAAATGTATTATGGATTATGATGTTAGTTATATGTTCAAGTAAGTTATGCTTGGTCAGTTTCCTTCCATCGATTCCTGGGGGTACTCGTACCCAAATCATTAGTTGTGTACTTAGAGCCATGTAACATTTTCATGATACTCTCAGTCAAGCTACGATCCTTAGACTTCAGACAGTCTTATGACTCAGAAAATCTCCATGATCTCATAACTCAGTCAGTTGTCAGATATCAGTAGTATTCTGTCAGTCAACAAAATTCAGTAACTCAATCCATGTTCAGTTTAGTAAATCATGTTCAGTGTCTATTCAGATGGGAGTAGAAATTAGTACCGAGTAAACCCAAGGATGGGAACTCACCTGTTATATGAGGGTGTGATTCTTAGAAGCAATCCTTACATTCCAGAACTATGTAGCCAACATAGGTTGAGACATCATATCCTCCTATATGAGGGTAGATGAGGTGGCTTGGCCTTCTATATGAGGGTTCCCACCGTTCTCACTAGAGTTACCTATTATATTAGGGTTACTCACATGTTGTCCTTACCAATGGTGCGGTATTGACACCCTTCTAATCAGGGCATAGATTGGACCCCAATTCAACTAGAATGCATCATTTGGGGCATGTCGATTAGATAACTACCTCCCATAGTCTTAATATCAGTATCAGTTAAAGAACTCAGATAGTTCTTTAGAATTCAGGATTATTAGATACGGTCGACTTAGATACAGAACAAAACTCAGATAGTTCCATCAGATTTAGGACTATCAGATACAGTAACTCATGTTATCAGTTATATTAGTTATTAGTATGTCATGTTATCAGTATTCAGATTCAGTAATCATGTTATCACGGTATCAGTTAAAGTTATGTATTCATGCATGTACTGTCATATTTATATTAGACCATCAATTAGCATTGATCATCCATATAAACCCTTGCATATAGCCTACCTCATATGCATACTCAAAATATTCCATTATACTAACGCATTTGCACTATGGTGCTTTCTTTTTATGTTACACCATAGGTTCAGAGACATGAGCTCCAGAGCATCAGTAAATTCCAGATATCAGCAGTCAGAGTTAGCACTAAGTCCTAATCCTTTGAGGACATGATTATTTCCCTATTATCTCATTAATTATTTTATAAGTTGGAGTAATTTGGGGACATTCCCCATCAACTCCTTACTTAGACAGTTCAGTCAGTTAGAGGCTTTCCAGACTATTATGTTCAGATAGGTATTTTAGTTGTTTTGGGTATTTCCTCGATAGATTCTTTCCCCTAGAACTTAGGGAAGCTAAGGTGTTAGAATTCATCAACCTCAGGAAAGGCAATATGACAGTGAATTAGTATTCTCTTAAGTTTACTTAATTAGCCAGATATGCCCCTCATGTGGTTAAAGATAGCAGGGCAAGGATGAGTAAGTACATTTCAGGGGTGAACGATAACATGGTTAATAACTGTAGATCCTCCATGCTGAATAATGACATGACTTTAGCCAGGGTTATGACTCATGCTCAGCTAATAGATGAGTAAAATATTAAGATGAGGGAGAAATAGAATAAGAGGGTGAAGATAGGTAGTTTCAACTTCGCTCAGCCTAAGTCAGAAGGAGGAAACCATTCTTAGTTTCTCCTAAGTCATCAGTTCTAACTCCTTCTACATCCAGTGCTCCAGTTCCTAAGTTCAAAGAGGGTAACAAAGGTAGAGCACCAGGATCTAAGTCCCAGGGTAGTGTTAGCAGTGCCCGTACCTATCCTCTTTGACAGACTTATGGCAAGCACCATTAGGGTATTTACAAAGCTGGCAGTGGTATTTATTTTGGATGTGGCAAGCCAGGCCACATAGTCAGAGATTATCCTTATCCAGGTCCTCAAGGTTAATAGAATCGCTCCTCAGCTCAGTCCGGTCGCCCGAATCAGCAGGGTGCCACCTCTAGTGCTACTAGTGGACAACGCCCAAATTGTCTCTATGCTCTTCAGTCCTGACAAGGTTAGGAAAATTCTCCTGATATGGTTACCGGTGCGTTATAGATCTTTCATGTGCATGTTTACACTTTGCTTGATCCAGGAGCTTCTTTGTCTTTTATCACTCCTTATATAGTAGTCGATTTCGAGTCAGTCCCAAAATTATAGCAGAGCCCTTTTTAGTCTCTACCCCAGTGGGTAAAACCATCATAGCCTGGAGGGTATACAGGAACTACCCGGTTATGATATTTCAGAAAGTCACTTCAGCAGACTTAGTCGAATTAGAGAGGACTAATTTTAATGCCATTCTCGAAATAGATTAGCTTTATTCCTGATATGCCACAGTCGACTGCAGAAATAGAATATTCTAGTTTCAATTTCCAAATGAACCCATCCTAGAGTGGAAGGGTAGTGTATCTGCTTTCAGAGTTCATCTTGTGTCCTACCTTCGTGCACAGAAAATAAAATCTAAAGGATGTGTCTATCATCTTGTTTGAGTTAGGGACACTAGTTCTAAAACTCCCAGGCTTAGAACAGTTCTAGTTGTAGGTGAATATTCTGATGTCTTTCCCAAAGATCTTCCAGGAATTCCTTCCAAAAAGGATATAAACTTCGGCATTGATCTTCTTCTAGATAATCAACCTATATCTATTCCACCATATAGAATGGAACCAGCAGAACTCAGAGAACTTACAGAATAATTAAAGGATCTGTTAGATAAGGGATTCATCAGACCCAATATTTCCCGTAGGGTGCTTTAGTATTATTCGTGCGCAAGAAAGATGAGTCTCTTAGGGTGTGTGTAGACTACCATCAACTCAATAAGGTCACGGTCAAGAACAAGTATCCTTTTTCCAAAATCAATGACTTGTTTGACCAACTTCTGGGTGCTAGTTATTTCTCTAGGATAGACCTCAGATCCAGCTATCATCAGCTTAGATTCAGAGAATGTGACATTCCGAAAATATATTTTCGTACTCGGTATGGTCACTTTGAATTCCTAGTCATGTCATTTGCTCTTACCAATGCCCCAGCCACTTTCATGGACTTGATGAACCATGTGTTCAAGCAGTACTTGGACATGTTTATCATAGTCTTCATAGATGATATTCTAGTCTATTTCTGCAGTGAGCGCAATCATGTAGACCATCTCAGAGCAGTACTTCAGACTCTCAAAGATAATCAGCTATTCTCCAAATTCAGTAAGTGCGAGTTTTGGCTAAGGTCAGTAGCATTTCTTGATCACATCATTTCTGGTGATGGAATTAGGGTTGATCCTCAAAAGACTGAAGCAGTAAGAAACTGGCCTTGCCCTGTCTCTCCATCAGATATTAGGAGTTTCTTGGGTTTGGATGGCTATTAAAGATGGTTTGTTGAGGTATTTTCTTCTATTGCATCCCCTATGTCCAGATTGACTCAGAAGAAAGTAAAGTTTCAGTGGTCAGATCTTTACGAGAAGAGTTTTCAGGAGTTAAAGACTCGACTTACCTCAACTCTAGTTCTAGCTCTTCCAGATGGTTCAGATGGGTTTGTAGTATATTGTGATACATCTAGAGTAGGTTTAGGTTGTGTCCTCATACAGCATGGTAAGGTCATATCCTACGCCTTCAGACAGCTTAAACCCTATAAGAGGAATTATCCTACTCAAGATCTTGAGTTAACAGCCATAGTATTTGCCTTGAAGATTTGGAGGCATTATCTATACATTGTTCATGTAGATGTCTTCACAGATCATAAGTCTTCAGTATGTCTTTTCTTAGAAAGATCTCAATTTTTATCAGCGAAAGTGGTTAGAGCTCTTGAAAGATTATGACATGAGTTTTCGCTATCATCCAGGCAAGGCCAATGTAGTGGCCGATGCTCTTAGTAGACTATCCATGGGTAGTATTTCTCATGTTGAGAATAGTAAGAAGAAGTTAGCTCTGGAAGTCCATCAGCTTGTGAGACTAAGCGTTCCCTAAGTCGATTCTTCAGAGGGCGATATATGGGTTCAGAGTAGTTTAGAATTATCTCTAGTTTTTGAGTTAAAAGAAAAGCAAGATAGAGATCCCAACCTTGTCAGGTTTAAAGATTCAGTCTAGGATCAGAAAGTAGAGGTTTTCTCCCAAAGGGGGATGGTGTCCTTCGTTGTTAGAGTTGTCTCTATGTTCCAGGTGTAGATGACTTCAGGTAGTAAATTCTTGCAGAAGCGTATAGTGTGCGCTACTCTATTCATCTAGAGGCCACAAATATGTACTGCAACTTGTGGGGAATCTATTGGTGGAGTGGGATGAAGAGAGACATTACAGAGTTTTTGGCTAAGTGCTTTACATGTCAACAGGTTAAGATAGAGCACCAGAAGTCTAGTAGGTCTATATAGGAGTTCAGTATTCCTACTTGGAAGTGGGAAGTTATGAACATGGACTTCGTGATGGGTTTTCCTTGAACTTGTCATCAGCATGATTCAGTTTGGGTCATTATAGATAGAATAATCAAATCAGCCCTTTTCTTTCTAGTCTATACCTCTTATTTAGTCAAGGATTATGCCAAACTCTACATCAAGGAGTTGGTCAGATTTCACGGTGTTCTGCTATCTATTATCTCAGACAGAGGTACCCAGTTCACTTCTCATTTCTGGAAAGCGTTCCAAAAGGATCTTGGTACCCAAGTTCATCTTAGTAAAACCTTTCATCCTTAGATAGATGGTCAAGCAAAAAGGACCATTCAGCTGTTAGAAGATATGCTAAGGGTGTGTACAATCTATTTCAAGGGAAGTTAGGATAACCACTTGCCTTTGGTTGAGTTTGTATGTAACAACAGCTATTATTCCAGTATTCGGGTGGCTCCATTCTAAGCTCTCTATGGTAGGATACGTAGATCTCTAATTGGTTGGTTCGAAGTTAACGAGACCTCAGTCATAGGTCCTGACTTGGTATTCGATGCCTTAGAAAAAGTCCAATTGATCAGAGAAAGACTTCGGGCTGCTCAGAGCCGACAGAAGTCTTATGTAGACGTGCACTGAAAGGATCTCGAGTTCAAAATTGGTGATTATGTCTACCTAAATATCTCTCCCATGAAAGGAGTGAAAAGGTTCAGAAAAAAGGGAAAGCTTAGTCCCTGATATGTCGGTCCCTTCAAAATTCTCAGTCGCTTCAGCAAAGTAGCTTACGAGCTTGAATTGCCTTTAGATCTAGCCTCAGTTCACCTGGTCTTTCGTGTTTCTTTGCTCAAGAAGTGTATAGGTGACCCAAAATTTAGAGTCCCTATTCAGAGCATTGATGTTCAGAACAGTCTCTCTTATGAGGAGATTGTAGTCAAAATCCTAGACTATTAGAATCATAGATGGAGAAGCAAAGAAGTCCCTCTAGTTAAGGTTCTTTGGAAAAATCAGTCCATCGAGGGATCTACTTAGGAAGAAGAGGCAGACATGCATACCAAGTATCCTCACCTCTTCTTCGCCAACTCAGATCAGGCTTAAGATAATAGTTCTCCTTAAGCTTACTCAGTTTCATGTTCCATGTTCATCACAAACTTGATATGCAGTTTCATGCTCACATTCCCATTATAATCTTAGTATAAAGTACCATTGCATATTTAGTCATGCACGCATGTATCAGTTCATTTATGTAATTATGTATCATACATGTATTCTCATTATGAGAAATTTAGTTCTTCAAAACACTTAGTCATCCATTCATGAATCAGTTACACATGCATCAGATATGCATGTTCAGTATTATATGTTCAGTTTGTTAGTCATGTCAGTTATGAGATCATGTTCTAGTTATTCATTTTTAGTATGTACGTCAATTTTCTTTTCTCCTCTCTTAGTCAATCTCATTTGAGGATGGCTATTCTCAAAGGGGAGATATTGTAATACCCTATACTTTTCCTAGATAATCTTATCTCAAGAATGTCTAGTATTAGATTCTAAATTGAATGATGGTTATTCCATGAGGAATTCTCAAGATTTTAATTTTTTGTCCTGTGGGAAATTCAATAAGCTTTCCATCGATATAAGATTTGCACAAATCCGATAACCGGGTCAGAAGCTACGACTATTTCAAGTTCCCATCGTAAAATAATGCCATATTAGTCAGTGGCACACCGCGCCACAAGAGGAAATAGAATTTGGGAAATTCCAATAGGAGTCTGCTATTATGGCACATCACACCAGGGTCGAAATTCAGATTTTTCCTTTTCCAGTGTCTTAGCGCGATTTTCTCCGCTTCACACCAAAGTTCCAGGTCGCAAAAGAAAGGGCAACGCGATGGCTCCGCATCATGCCATCCCTCCATTTCCCAATTGTCAAATTCTAGTGACACGATGTGATAGCGCTGCATTGTGCCAGGAGTTTAGTTCGAGAAAATTTTACTGAAATTAAATGACACATCCAGGGTTAAAAGGGTCAACTTCCCACCCTTATTTAAGCCCTTTAACACGTGATTCAACCATTTTTCACCTAAAATACACTTTCTTCTCTCCAAAAACTCTCAAGAACAAGCTAGGGTTTTCATAGAAGATCTAATTCCAAGAAGGTTTCACTGGCAATCTTTACAAAATCACGAACTAAGGTATGCATAGTATTCATTCATGGACTCCTTTCATCCATGAAGCCCAAGAATCCCTTTTCTAAATTCAAGTTTATGGATTTTCTTATGAATTTCATGATTGGGCTTCTCTTTTTCATATGGATAATGAGAAATTAAATTCTACTCCATGTTGGGTGATAAATTCTATGTGGGTTAAATTATTATAGATATAGATTCATGCAAACCTATGACTAAACCCTTGAATGATGAAATTAGAATTGAACCATGATGTTTAATTACTGTACAATGATGTTTACATGTACATGCCTACAATATATTTGATTAACTACCTAGATAAAGGAAAAGTGTCTAACTAGCATGATACCATGAAATCCTAATGTATGTACAAGTTATGCCTATCACATGTCTTGATGAAATGCTTCTATAAATGAATTATGGATTATGATGTTTGTTATATGTTCAAGTAAGTTATGCTTGGTGAGTTTCCTTCCATCGAGTCCTGGGGGTACTCGTACCCAAATCATTAGTTGTGTGCCTAGAGACATGTAATGTTTTCACGATACTCTCAGTCAAGCTATGATCCTTAGACTTCAGACAGTCTTATGACTCAGGAAATCTCCATGATCTCATGAACTCAGTCAGTTGTCAGATATTAGTAGTATTCTATCAGTCAACGGAATTCAGTAACTCAGTCCATGTTCAGATCGGTATATCATGTTCAGTGTCTATTCAGATGGGAGTAGAAATTAGCACCGAGTGAACCCAAGAATGGGAACTCACCTGTTATATGAGGTTGTGATTCTTAGAAGCAATCCTTATGTTCCAGAACTATGTAGCCAACACAGGTTGAGACATCACATCCTCCTATATGAGGGTAGATGAGGTAGCTTGGCCTACTATATTAGGGTCCCCACCGTTCTCACTAGAGTTACCTGTTATATGAGGGTCACTCACATGTTGTCCTTACCAATGGTGCGGTATTGACACCTTTCTAATCAGGGCATAGATTGGACCCCAATTCAGCTATAATGCATCATTTGGGGCATGTCGATTAGATAACTACCTCCCATTATCTAAGTATCAGTATCAGTAAAAGAACTCAGATAGTTCTTTAGAATTCAGGACTGTCAGATACAGTCAACTCAAATATAGAACGGAACTCAGTTAGTTCCATCAAATTTAGGACTATCAGATACAGTCACTTATGTTATCAATTATATCAGTTATCAGTAATCATGTTATCAGTATTCTTATTTAGTAATCATGTTATCACGGTATTATTTACAGTTATGTATTCATACATGTACTTTCACGTTCATGTTAGACCATCAGTTAACATTGATCATCCATGTGAACCCTTGAATATATCCTACCACGCATGCATACTCAGTACATTTTATTATACTGACGTATTTGTGCTATGGTGCTTTCTTTTTATGTTACAGCATAGGTTTAGAGACACGATCTTCAGATCATCAGTAGATTCCAGATATCAGCTGTCAGAGTTAGCAGTGAGTCCTCATCCTTTGAGGATATGATTATTTCCCTATTATCTCATTAATTAGTTTATTAGTTGGACTTAGTTGGGGACATGTCCCATCAGCTCCTTACTCAGACAGTTCAGTCAGTTAAAGGCTTTCCAAACTATTATGTTCAGATAGTTATTTTAGTTGTTTTGGGTATTTCATACCCCATTTAGATGTGATGTTTTACTTCAGTTATGTAAACCTTATGGCCTTTCAGTTCATGTTTCCACATTAATTCATGAGTTAGCTTGTGGTCCTTCGAGGTTATGAGCACCATGTAGCATTTTGGGTACCAGACTTGGGGCGTTACAATATTCCTCCACTTTATCTCTTTTATAATTCCATAGCACCCCAACTAAAGGGTCATTCAACAACCCCACATCAACATGGTTTGACACCTCTCCATCAATAACATCAATTACCAAGATGACTTGTAGGTCCACTAGTTGTTTCATGGACTTGCATACATTTTAGCATACCTCATCATCATTCAAGGATAATAGAAATTTTGACGTCCATTGCATAATCCAAAATAACAAAGTCAGCCGGGTAGATGAACCAGTCCACTTTTACTAGAACATTAGGGAGGACTCCCATGGGCTTTTTGATGGGTTGATCGGCCATGAGCAACTTTATTTTGGTGGGATTTGGCTTACCCAACCTAAGTTTTTGAAATATATCATAAGGCATGAGGTTCAAAATAGCTCTAAGATCACACAATGCCTTAAGAAAAAGTGAATGTGCTGATGGTGCATGAGATTGTAAAAGCACCGGGGTCCTTCTTCTTTTAGACACATGCATTTATCATAATGGCACTACAATGATGAGTCATCTCTATGGTTTCTTCCTCCAAAAAAATTTTTATAGAAACCAAATTTTTCATAAATTTAGCACGCCTCGACATGTCTTGCAATGCCTCAATAAGAGGAATATTAATAGAAAGGGTACCAAATTTATCAAAAAAAACTGTTTAGCTTATCATGCTCTACCTTTCTCAAAGGTCAATTAGGGAAATGAGGGTGAAGGGATTTGATGGTATATAGACAATTTGATGATCATTAACTATTGGTTTTCTTATCAATAGCTCACTTAGCTTTGGCTCTTCATCGTTGGATCTTTTTCTTTTTGTCTTTGTCTCCTCCCTACTTTTCATTTCTTCACATTGCTTTTCTGTAAGATACCTTGATGTTTGTCTTACTTTTGCCTCTAGTTGTTAGATAGCGGTGGAGTAAGATATAACCATTTTGTTGAGCATGGATAATTTACTTCGCATCTCATTCACTATTTCTTCGGTCCTCTCAACACTACTCAAAATTCGTGCTAAAATATCTCTATCAATTTTCTCTTTTCTTTCACAATGGGCCAAGCTTAGATTCTCCCGGTTCCAACCTTGATTCCCATATTGTCCTTATGGGGAAATATGGAAACCCTCCAAGCTTCTAGGCATCATACCTAACTTGTCACTAATAAGCTCCTTCTTTGCATCTTAACATAGTTTAACTCCTATTGCACTTATCACACTCATGCTTTTCATTTGGTCACCAACATATGCTCAAATAGGAGTTTGAGACATGACATCACTTTGTCCATCTTTGCATCGGTTTCTTCCTCTTGATCTTTCTTATCATAGTACACAAAGGACGAGGAGGGAGCCACCATGGCCACCTTGGTATTCTTTATGTCCCAACCCTTACACAAAATTGCCACTTGATCCAAGACCTTTGAAACAATCCCATATGGCGAGTTGATGAATGACACACTAGATGCATTATCCACTATAACCTTATTTTATTGGTCCAATTCTCTATAGAAGATTTGGAGAAGCATCTTCTTCGGCACCTCATGGGTGGGGCATTTCAAAAGTGTTTTCTTGAATCTTCCCCAAGCACCATACCATGTTTCTTTATGATATTAGCAGAAATAAACAATCTCATCCCTCAACTTCAACTTTCTATATGGTGGGAATATTGACATAAGAATGCCTCCATGAGAATTTTCCATAAATTAATAGATTCGGTGGGAAAAGATCTTAGCCAAAACACTGCTTTCTCATGAGAGACAATGGAAAGAGACATAACCAGATGGACTCTTGGGATAAAAGTGCAACTTTGAGCGAAGCACAGACTTCCACGAAGCCCTTCAAGTGAACATTCGAGTCTTGATGAGCTTCTCCCCCAAAGATTCCTTTCATGTGGAGCGATTCCATCATTACACTTGTAACATAAAATACCCCATGCTCCTCGGTGGGGTGAATAAGAATGGCACTTTCATGATCTCTAGTCCTGAAATAAACTGATTCCTCATGACTCACGATGATTTGTAAATAATAATGTTGACCTACTCAAATATAAAAAAAATAAAGAAATTAAATAAAATACACCACGGGTGCAGCTAAGTAAAAATCACACCGCACAAGTAAAATCTACATTTTACTCTCCGGCAACAGCGCCATTTTAATAACGCTCAAATCACTCCCATGATTGAGGGGTGAGGCAGTCATTGTCAATAACCTAACTAGAGTTGGGGTCGAATACACAAGGAGCGAATTCAGGACTTCAAATCCTATGGGTATTCTAGTTACTAAAAAGGTACCCGGAATGCTAACAAATACGACACGTAAATTAAAATGGAGGATTTGAGTTAAGGATGGTTTGTGACAATTTTTAATTAACAATGTGCGAATATAAAACTTTTTGGGTTTGAAATCAAGATATAGGGAGATCTTGGGATTAAGTCTACTTAAAGTTAAAACATGTGGGTTGTTGATGTTTTACTCATGAAACTAAGTTATTAAAAAAAGGATAGGTTAGGTCTATAGTCATTATGGCCAATCTCTCAATAAAACCACAACTATTTCACCCATTGGATCTTCGAGTACCAAACAAGTGTACAAGTTATAACCACCCAAAACCTCAATCAAGCATCCCTATTTCTAGGATGATGCTCTTGACATAGCTTACATTCCAATCACACTTATTATAAGATTGCAAAAGGTAGTAAACCATAGGATCAATTGTCGACCATTGTCTTGTCCCCCTATAACCCCTTTTCAAAGATGTTATGAGTTATCATATACTCACCTTCATCCCTCTTTCAAGGATAATGAAGGGTTTCTAGAGTTTGGGGTTTTCACTCATCAAACCCATTTAGAGATTTGGGATTTTCACCTATTAAATTCTAACTTATTAACCCAAGCAAAGGTGGAATCCATACTCAACAACTCAAAATCATGCAAACATAACAACACTCACACACAATTACACTTTAGTTCAACATAATCCCAAGACTAAAAAAGTTAGCTACTCATGGGATAGGAGAAAGGACTTTGACCAAGTATTTCATCCATGGTGTTTATGATGATAGCGGGTAAAAATAATCTTCAATTCCACACTCTAATGTCACTAATTTCCTCTTGGAATAATAATTACAATAACTATGAACAATTAATTTTTCACTTAAAATTTTAGGGTTCTTTCTCTCTCTCTTCTACCACCTTTAAAGTTTTTTGAATCCTCAATATAAGTCTTTGATTCAGCTATTTGGATTTACTACAATTCCCTTTACTTATTTTTCCCACTGTGCCATAATTGTGGAGCTTCGACTGCGATTGCACAATTGTTGTCGCAGCTATGACCAAGCGAACATAGTATGTTGGCCATTTTGATAGACAACGATCGTGTTCTTTTGATCGTGGTTGCATTACCTGAGGTTGGATATGCTCCCTTCTTAACTGGCTATAATTATGGTGTTCATGTCATGATCGTCATAAATGCAGCCACTTTTACTCTGAGTCATTAGCAGCATTTTCCTGATTCCTTTTATCATTTCAAGCCCTAACTTGATCATCATCCAGCTATTATCAGATTTACACAGTAGCCATAACTTGATCACATACTGGTTATAGGGTTTAGAGTTGACATATCGACAGAGACTATCTACAGAGTTTATTCAGCCTAGATTACATCACTCCCGCATCTACAGCAGAGTGTGACCACAAACTGAGGATCATATGGGATCGACATATTATACAGAATACTGAGCATCGACTAGAAAAGGTTGAGATGGCTAGGTGGATAACCAGTTATATTTCACAACTGGGTGATGCAACCCCATGGATTAAGGGACAAGCTGTGATCAAGAAGGTTCTCTTGACATTAGAGGCCAAGTTTTGGTGATTATTCATTAGATACTAACTGATACCCATTGCTTCGAATAATATATTAATTTAGGAGGGAGTAGCATTAGTTGCCTGTCTAATGGTCAGTTATGACGTTTATTTCACTGCTATTCTGAGATATGAGTTGCATGACAGAGCCTTTGGTAAGCTAACTAATTTTCCATTTCCTTGCATAATCCAGAGGTTATATAATGAGGTTGAAGTTCCTGAGCTACCAGGTATTGACAAGAGGATACCTACAAATGCGACTATATAGATAAGGACCATAAAGAGCCTAGCACCTTTGGGCACTTTTAGGAGATCAAGACATCAAGAAGCAGTACCACAGGCCCAGTTTGAGGGTCTAACAGTTTTTACAGATCCTGATGAGGTACATATAGATTTTATGGGTGTTCATATTGACATAGAGATAGGGGAGAATAGAGATTCTCCAGATTCGAGTATACAAGGCTAGGGGACACATGCTACTTCTTCATTAGCCCTGACTTCGACCTCAGAGCTAATTGGTGCATTACAGAGCCTATTCACCCATCCACTACAACTTTTATGACAGGTATGATTACTATATTCGGTGAGTTTTTACAGAGCTTGGTGGAGGTCTAGAGGGCCATAACTTCTCAATTGAAGGTTGTCTAGACCGAGATGACTACCCTCTTCGAGCAGATGAGATCAGGGGATAGGACTAGATTTAAGCAGCCGAGGCTAGATAGAAGGCTGCTCAAAGAGCCATAATGTTAGAGTTGCATGCTGATTTTTAAACACGGGTCGATGAGCTGGAGAGATGGGTTATATCCCGATATATATACAATCATGCCAGATCTTGTTCGTATGAGGGAGGATTTTGATATCCTACGAGTAGAGGTACGCTCTAATTACAAAGAGTCGTGTAGTAGCTACTCCTGCGATTATAACTCTTATGGCCCAAATATTATATTTTCATGCACCAAGATACTTTAATTTCTTTACGGAGGATGAAGAGGAGGTCCCAGTAGTTGGGACCAAGAAAGGTCACTTAGATAATCTGCAGGATCCTAATATGACAAGGAAGGAGGTCGTTAAAAAGTCCAAGCATGATTATTTAGAGACTCCATTCATTGACAGACAGAGGCGTGTATCTATAGCCGAGGGTGCATCTACTAGTAGTGCACCGCCACTACCACCGTCTCTAACAGCTAATATTCCCCTATACGGGGATGCTACTGACTCAAGTGCCTGGTGCATCCCAGGTATGTTCTTACTTCCCTATGTTTTTATTTGTTTTAGAGCATTGAGGACAATGTATAATTTGTAGTTGGGGATGCGCATACCATGCTGCCATGGGTTTTTGTTGTCATGCTTTTTTTCTTATCGATTATGGTTGGTTTTGTGTATTAAGGGAAGTAGTTATATTTTGACTTATTTTTTATACTCCTCCAAAATTTTGTGTTTTAGAACTGTATTGGAGTATATATGTGTGAATTTTGTTGATCTTTTTATGTAATTGGGATTAGGGACATAATATTCACTTTAATAATTATATAAACTGGATAGGTAGTAGTTAGTGATATTGAATCTATGCAATGTGTGAGTGAGATACTACCTTATTCCCTTTGTATGTTGAATTCAGAACTATTAGTCTTGCTTAGGTTGAAGGATAGTCAGTTAGGAAAGGATCATAGGTTGTTTTTTATTTTAGTCCACTTTTTACCTAAATGACCTTTCATATGTGAATGATATCCCTTAATCCCTGCTTTGAGTCTTGTAAACCTGTTTTTCATGTTTTTACCATTCACCTTCCTATTTGTATTACAATTTACCTTTTTTGTCCTAGGTCCTCCTTGGACATTGTGCACCTCAACAAAGGCAAAATGCCTAAGTTGGGGGTGGCTATCATAGGGGTGCGAGTGTAAAATAGGTATGAAGAAGGGTAAAAAAAAGAAAAAGTTAGTAGGCTAGGTGTGGTAGAAAAAGAAAAGAAAAATAAAAAAGAAGAAAAATTATGAAAAAACAAAAAAGAAAAAAAAAGACCACACCCAACCTGAATGTGCATAAATGAATAAAAGTGAGAAATAAGGGTGGAATAAAAAGGGAATTGGCTAGTAAGTGAGACCCCAAAGTTAGTGTAGTGCCGGAGTCTTAGTCACTTGATATGTCCATATGTACCATACCATCTCCCAAGCCTACATTACAAGCCAAGAAAAGTCCTATAGTGATCCTAACTTGACTATTTGAATGCTAAGGTAAAAAAAATAAGGGCAAGACTATGGTATTTGACATGCATTGACTGGAACTTCTTTGATTGAGCGTGAGTGTCTCTTGACCGTCCCGGCTTTGACATGTATGATTTCATATGAGTGAGTGGGACACCTTTGTTGTGAGGGAACTTGAGTCATGTTGCTAACTATTTGCTTGTTCCATGTAGTGTAATTAATAAATATAAGTGGTTGTTTATTGCTAGTGTAATTGTCATACCTTGATCCCATTGTGTCATATTTTTTTGCTTCATGTTCATACACGGTTGGCTTTGAAAAGAGATATAGGAAGTGATGTTTTCATTTGAACTTAATATGATGATGACTGCCTTGAATAGCTTAGATTCTCCTAGTTAAGTGTCGCTCTTATTTTGTTGTGTTTTTATTGCCTGAGGACATGTAAACATTCTAAGTTGAGGGTGTTGATGTATTATAGAAATATAGCACTTTTGACGCTTAAAACAAGGAAAATATACAAGTTCTTGAGGCCTTTTAATAGATATCATCCATTTTGAGTATGTTTTGTAGGAAACCATGTTTTGGATGCTAAGTTCGTGAAAAGGGTGAAAAGAGGTGTTTTGGCCACTTTTAGAGTGATTATGGATGTTTGGAATGTTTTTTGGCTTTATCGTGATCAATACATGTTCGAGAAATGAAGAAGAGCTATTAAATTGACTCCCGGTACCTACTAAGTCAAATTATGGGCCATATGTAGACAAAGCGGGTACCAGAAACCCAAAATCCCAAGAGGTGACTTGCATGAATTTTTCCTTCTGGTACCTGCAGTTTGTACCTGTGCCCTGTGCCAGACCGTAGATAGTACCCGCACCCTGGCAGACCACAGGTATAGAGAGAAGGTGGCCACCAACCCTATTTTCTCCTATTTCATTCGAGCTTTATTTTTAGGGTTTTCTTATGTACTATAAATACCATTTATGTACGTTTTAGCAGGAGTTACGCACTTTTGACACACAAAAACATATGTTGATTTCAAGATCCGTCTTTGATCTTAGGATTTTCTTCTATTGACTTTGATTGCTTATTCAATTTACGATTGTAGGTTTTTATTCATCTTACCATTGTGATATCATCTATTTCTTCTATTATGAATGTTGTTGATTTCTTCATAATCATGAGCGGCTAAAACCCATAGCTAGAGTTGTGGAAACCCTGGTGAATTGACGAAGTATAAGAAGTGCGATTGTTGATCTAAACCAATACCAATGGCATGCATTGCTTTATCTTAGTTATGATTGATTTCATAATGGGCGCACACATTAGGATCCCACCTAGATATTGTTACTTACTCCCAAATAGGAGTGGTGACTAGGAAAGGATAAAGACAATAATAATTTGGAGTTTAACTGTCGATCCACGCTTCTAGGTTCTATCTACGTTAGATGGTTAGGTTTCATCTAATAACTAGAGACTCAAAAGGTAATAGTTCACAGGTATCAAGATAAGCGTTAGTAGTGTGACACCCTGAGACTCAAAAGGTAAAGAGTGAAATCCTTGTACTCTTCCAAAAGACTGTAGAAGCTACATAACTTGTCGATTCCACGTGCAAGGTATTGGATTAGTTCAATAACTCACGATTAGCCTACGGAGTTGAGAAGCCAGGGGGAACACAATCCTATTGTTCACTTACGATTGATTTCAACCAAGTTAGTACTGTTCTCCAAACCCCCCATTAATTTTCTTATTATTCCCATTGACTACAACTACTGAGATCTGCAAACCAACGTGTTTCCTTGGGATTCGTCCCCGACCTTAGTTGGGTTACTATATCTTGATAATGACTGTATCATTATCTAAGGAGGTATTGCTTGGATGTCATCAGTTTGCTACAATGAGAGGCTTTGAAGGCCTTCTCAAACTCTATTGCACCCTTAAAACTGGTCCAATCATTATTCAATCTTTTTACTGCCATAAAATTTTGATCTCTTTTTTAAACTCGACACATAAATATGAGCAAAAATATATTAAATTATAACAGGGTATCAACACCACCTTCTTGTTCCCTCAGCCTTATTAGTTCGGACCTATCAAACTTAACTATAAAATGCATGATCTTGTTTGAAGGATCAATGCATGATCGAAAAAAAACAACATTCACATAATCATTATACTTTATTTGAGTTGTCATGATAACTTGATCAGTAATACCTCCAACACATGAAGTAGATCCATCTGCAAGCACCTTATTCTTCCTACCTCAGTGACAGAAATAAAATAATATTTTTATCTCAAGTTCCCATCATGAAGTAGTGTACAAAACTGCGGAGGCTCAAAGGGTAACCATATTAAGAACCTTTCTTATATTTCTTCTGGGAAGGGTAATAACAATCTCAATACAATTCTTCCTACAACATTGTGTTCTTCCAATAGATGACATATTTATTGCAACAAATGGGAAATCTGTTGGAAGAACTCAATCTAGTGCAAGAACTGTATTGAGTTCTTCCAACAAATGATTCATCCATTGCAATAGATGGTCCATCTACCAGAAGAATTCAATCCCGTAGTAAGGTTTTGAGTTTTTCTAATAGATGACCCATCCATTGCAACAGATGGGCAATCTGTTGGAAGAACACAATGCAGTAGGAAAAACTGTATTGTGTTCTTCTAACAGATGGCTCATCTGTTGAATGGGTTATTTATTGAAAGAACTCAATCCAATAGAAAGTTAGTTCTCCTAGCAGATGACAATCTATTGCAACTGATGACCCATCTGTTGGAAGAACTCAATAAAATAATTATTAATAAAAAATAATTATTGAAAAGGTGAAAAGTCATGATTTTTTTATTATTTAATAAAGAAAAACAGTTCGTAAATAAATAATAAGAAAAAAATGATAAACACAATTTTGTAGCTATTTAATTTTAATAACTAATGTAACTATTTAAAAGGTGACAAGTCACAACTTTTCAAATTTTTTGTATTTAAATTTATTTTTTAAT
This sequence comes from Capsicum annuum, assembly GCF_002878395.1. Taxonomy (NCBI): domain Eukaryota; kingdom Viridiplantae; phylum Streptophyta; class Magnoliopsida; order Solanales; family Solanaceae; genus Capsicum; species Capsicum annuum. The sequence continues at coordinate 144,446,316 of NC_061122.1, read as the reverse complement.
TTAAATAATAAAAAATTCACCAGTATGATTTAATTAAGAGATATAATTATTAAAAAGAGGTGAACAGTCGTAATTTTTTTTGCCTAACACATTCAATTCTCCATAAATAAGTCTTCTTTACTCATCTTCGATAATTTATTTATTGCATCTTGTCTTGCATAAAAACACCATTAAATCTTCAACACCACTTCTCTTCCAAAAACAAATTTTTTTTTTCATCCGTTGAGGTATGTTTTATTTTCTTATTTGTTAACATTCTATGGTTAAACTACCAGTTGGTAGTATACGTTGTATTATATTTGGACTCTTATATTTTCTTTAGTGTTTTACGTTTTTTGTTCATGCATGTTCTAGATATGGCTAATCCAATTTGGTACATGGCAATTCTGCTCAACACCGTGTGAAAACTTGAAAGACTGGTTCATGAACTCCAGTGGGAGTTGGGCGCTACGATAGAAAGAGTTCTTCATGAGATTCAAAGGTTGAGGGGCCTGCTACTACCCAATGGGTTTTTGATTGACAATAATAATAATTATGTTTTTTATTATATGTAATTTATTTATTTTTATCGAATGTACCTAATATTGTAAATATTTTGTATGTAATGAATAAAAAAATCTATGTTTGGTGGACTTTGACTTTAATTCTTGTTTGATTTTCATTTTGTCTATTTATTTTTCCTAAGATGTTGAGGAGGGGTGTAGGTAGGTTTGAGCATTTGGGAGTGGAAAGAATCAATTACTATAAGAAGTGTGTGGTTAAGTCTATCACATAAATAATCTCATAAGAAATCTATTTGATGGATTTTTCAATAACAATTTATTGATTCTATAACTTAAATAAAATCACAAGAAATCTAATTAAATTGGCGCAAATTTGAATCTAGTACCAAGGGTTTTGAGTTCTTCCAACAGATGCACATCTGTTGCAACAGATGAGTTATCTATTGGAAGAACACTATCCAGTAGAAAGGGGAAAGGGTTATGAGTTCCCCTACAAATGACCCATCTGTTGCAACAAATGAGTCATATGTTGGATGTACACAATCCAGTGGAAAAATTGTATTGTGTTCTTCCAGCAGATGGATAATCTGTTGCAATAGATGGGTAATCTGCTAGAAATATTTTTGTAGTCTGTTGTATTTAGTTAATTTTCTGTTGCCTTTTTTTATTGATGCACAAAATAATTATTGGACCAAAACTAAAAATATATTTTATATAATAAATAATAACATACATTCCCAAAAATGAGTAAAAATTATAAAAGTCATAATTAAACCAAACAATAGTACAAGACTATTTAGTATTACAACGATCATGGTGCATTACGATCCGGGCATGCAGATCTTTTGTGGCCAACGTTCTTATATATGCAACACTTATTTTTTTTCTTGTTAGAAATGATTCTTCGAATCCACGCCTCCTCTTATTTGGATTCCCTTTTTGATACTTCTTGGATCAATATATTGAGGAGGTATTAATCTATCTAAAATCTCTGCAGAAATAACCTAAGAATCTTCAGGAGACACCAGATTAATATTCTCACACTATGTCATTATATATCTTTCCACTGAAAAATATGGACACGAGTACTCATAAATTTGAGTTTCATATTATGCACCATATTGGGCTCAAAGCGTTGCCATAGTATGTGGACAAGGTATTTTGTCCAAGTCAAAAACTCTACATGCACAAGATCTTCTTTGAAGATTGACTATGGTAACATATAACGACGTGCTTTTTGATGAAATATGTAAAATTTATGAGTTTGTGTGATTTGACTGTTTTATCCCTCCCATAGTTTTATTATGATTTTTCTGGAATGTGGGGTGATTGGCATATTTTTGGATGTATTTTGGTACCATTTATACGATATTATAGTTTTTAATGACTTTGAGAGCCTTATTTTTGGACTTATGTGAATATCTTTTAATATGTACGATGGATGGATGAATGGACCATGCCAGCAGCTTCAAAATATCGATTTTAAGCTAGGTATACCTTTGGTTCAGGTCCCGGTGTATCCGGTCTCATTTCGACCTATTAGTCAAAAATTTGAAAAATTAGAAATATGGGTGTGGGACCCATATTTGATCAAAATGACCTTGTATGGTAAATCTGACTTCGCCAGCAGAGCTGGAACGTTGATTTTAGGGTGGTAACATATTTGATGTGATTTCATGGCTTTTAAATCTCATTTCGATCCTTAGTTTAAAAAATTATGATTTCAAGTTTCGGGGATCAACTTTGTAAAAATGATATTTTTTTTTGAAAATATAATATCTCCATTGGGTATGAAACATCGAATTTAGTGTTTTTCATATTTCGTTTGCATATATTGGTCTCCAAACAAAATTCGGGCACCCCGTCGAAGTCTGTTTAGACTTTGAAAAATTTACTATATTGCAGATTTTTCTACAATATAAAATAGTTTTTTAATCTTTTTTGGCTCATGTTGTCCATTCTTTCACGTTACCTCTTGAGAGTTAAATCCTAAAATAGTGTGGGAGCTTAAAAGTAAAGCTTGGTAAGCTAGATTAACATCTATTTCTTGATTCTCATATGGACTTAAGGTAAGAATTCACCATTTTTTTAGTAATTTCTTAATTAATTTTTAAAAATATTAAGGCTTAATTTTAAACTCCAATTTCACTTGAATAATATTTTAATCTTATAATTACTAGTTTTTCATTAATTTAACCTTCAAAACAACTTTGATTTTTAATTTTAACTTAGATTTCAAAGATTTTACTTGATAAGCTTAAAACTGGGTTTTATTCAATTTGAACTTCATTTTTTACTCTATTTGACTTGGATTTTCAACTGTAGGTTCCTAAAAATATGGAAAACATGTTTTTGAAGTAAAGTTATAATTTTGCCCTTCTTTTTTAAAAATTCATTTCAGAGGTTTGTTTTGACCTGAATCTAAAGTAGTCAATATGAGTGTTGTTGGATTTGTTTTGACACGTAGATTTCATATTTGATGTTTTTAGTGAAGTTCGAGATCATTTGTGGAAATTAAGGTCATGGGTTCAAAGTGTAGCAGATCGATTTCAGCATTTGAAGTAGGTTATGGCTTAACTCCTTCAGACTGGCTGGATAGTAGGGTGAGAACTAATTATTAAAAAAAGGGCTATCTATGTGTTGTGCCCATATGGGGGCCTATATGTGATATAATTATTGAAATTGAGATATTATGTAGTATGTGTGACCGTGTGAGGTCCTATGTGATATTTATAGCCTTGAATACATGTGAATAATTATATGGTATTGTTAAAATGCTTAATGTGGTATCATTGGTGTATTGTGATTATATTCATACTTTATTGGCATAAGATACATGTGGAAATTCATGGATGAAATGGAAATAATAAGTGGATATTGGCTCACGTGGTTGTGGAAATATATTATTGTGGTTGGTTGTAAAAATATATTATGTGGTTGGTCATGAAAATACTATTGTAATTGATTGTGAGCATTACATTCTCATATCATACTCATTCACGAAATATTGGTACCACCATGTCAACACCTGAGTAACACTTGCAACATCTTTTTTAAAAACCCTCCCCGAGGGTGTGTTGGGGAGGAGATATTATAACATCATATAAAATCCTTTCTGAGGGACGTGCCGAAAAGAAGATATGATATATGTGGATTGTATACAAGTTGATGAACCATCTATGGGTCCTGCATTAGAAGGCTTGCCTCTGTAGGTGGATAAGTGGATTGTACGACAATCTCGGAGGTTGTACGATGACCTCGTGCATCATCACCATTATCATATACATAGCACTTACTTTATTGTATTTATATTGTGTTGTATTGCCATATTGACTTGCCATTTATGTAATTATATTATCTTCTTTTACTTGAATTTGATGATCTCGTATGTGCATGTTCCCCTTTATTTTACTTATATGTGATATAATGCATACTTGTGTTCAATCTTAGTGTGATGTTACAATATATGTGATATATTAGAACTTTTAGTACAAGCGGTTTATAACACCCTAGATTTTCAACCCTTAGAAAATTTCCTAGATTTCTAGTTTCTAGACAGGATACGACTAAGGGGTACCGGTTGTATATTGGGGTACGGTTCATATGGGTTGGTCGTATGTTGACCAGTGTTGTTTGGTGGGTTTGACTTGGTAGCTTAACTTGGATTTGAGTACGATTAGCTCACCATGAGCCGTAAGCTAGGATACGTGTCATACCATGGACTCGTATGGTAGACAGTGTTCAATCCTCTTTGATTTTATTTTGCCAGGGGTACGGTTCGTATACTTTGGGTATGACTTGGTTTGGGTAAGTCGTACCTTGGACAGTGTTAGGTCCAATGGGGAGGCCTAGGGTACGAGTGGTGGGTACCACTCGTATTGGAGGGTAGATTGGTATGGTTAGTCATATCCCCTGATGAGAATTTTATATAGTTTAAGTAAGGGTAATCTATACATTTTCCCACTTAAACTATTAAGGCCCCACAACTTTTAACACACTTGGGAGGTTATTTGCCCTATTATTCTATTTATTAATACTTAGAAAACACTCTCAGATCCTTTCTAAGGATTTTGGGTAAGGGAAGGCTAGGGTTTCACTAAGGTGATCAATTTGGGGCTTGTGTTGGTGATTTCTCTCTATCATCTACTCAATTTAGGGCATATACTCCTTCACTCATTGTTAGTTCCAACTAAAGGCATATTTTTTGCATTGTTTTCATGGCATAATTGTTATATAGTTTTGGGTTTTCAAATATATATTGGGGGTTTTGGTTATAATGGCTTGGTTATGATTTTTCCATGTTTTAATTATATATTTACATGTTTTAATGGTTTTTTGGATACTTGGTTGCATGGGAATGGTTAATTGGTGTTTGGTTTTGGTTTTAGAAACACTATGCCCCCAATATGTTTGATAAAATATCTATGAGAATGCTTTTACTATATTGTTAGACTTTTAATGGAACTATTGCATGGTGTGTTTGGCAATGAAACCCTAAATGGTTTAAATGGTTAGGAATGGTTAAACAGAATAGTTTGGTGGTCATGGTTATGGTTCACTGAACTCCTTGTGGGGTACGATAAAATCCCCCAAGTAAACATAGTAATGAACAACTTATGAGGTACATGGGACTCCCCCAATCAAATATAATAATGGAACACTTGTGGGGTATATGGGACACCCCCAAGTTAGCTTGTCAAATGGGTACACAGGAATCCCTTAACCTCTTAAGGTTTGGCAAAGGACAATACTTGCAAGTTATAGTCGGTATCACGATACCACTATTACTAGCCTTGGTTAATAATAAATGGAATAATGGATTGATTGGATGGAAACAATTTTAATTGGGTAATAATGGCGGGGTATGATATATAACTGCGAAGGTGAGAGTTCAACGAATAAACACTGGAGACTCATGTTTACCGACATAAGTGTTTGTTCATGGCGACCATATATGATACTATGAGGTATAAGAGAAACCTCTAAGTACACTGTACATATGTATCATGAAGAAGGAAGGGTACTTGGGAATCCCCTACTCTTATGGTATCTATGGTTCATGCGGATACACACATCGGGGGCCGTTTAGGGGTTTACACTGGATCCATATAGCCCGTGGGCAGTTTTAGGACGGTTAAGCTACAGATACCCAGGTTAATGATTTTAAATACATGCAAAACCCGGATTTCTTTCCCAGCATGGTTATACATACACATGTATTATTTGTATGCATATGGTTGATTTACTTAGTTTTACTGGATGGATATTTAACCCTTATCCTGAGTTCATGCTATCTTTCACCCGCTAACCTATCTTCGAGCGGGTGTATCACCACGCGATGCAAGAATCGATATTTTACTCCTCCTAGATAGTGATCAAATTTTAGGATCAGCATCTGGATTGAAGTGGTGAGCTTCCATCTTTCCAGAAGACTCCATTTCATATTCATGTATAGTTTTACACACTTTGATTTATTTATGGATATTGGTTTTGGCTATGGTTGAGGGCATGTTCCAATCAGCTATTGATTTTTTTTTTGGTTAGAGGCTTTTGTGAAACTACTATAAGTTGGTATGGGTGGGATCAGTAGTGGTGTCGGCCTTGGTATTGGGCTTGATACTGGATGACTAAATTTCTCAGTATTCCATCTTTTTATAATATGTTATGGATAGGAATTTGGTTATTGTTTTGGTTTTTTACTATGGTTTAGTTCGGTTATGGTTATCGATTAGATTTGGGATGGTTGGGATCATTCGGGTCGGTCTCGATCATAGACCTATCCCATAGTCTAGATTAGTGAAATTATATGCCATCTTGTTATATGCTCAAAATTTATCTGACTCAGGGTATATCCTGGATGGTTGGGTTGGGTATCGAAGGCGGTCTCCAATCCTGGTTGGACTTGAGATGCCCATTATGACAAGGTCCTTGATCGGTTCATGTCAAGTTAGTACCAGAGAGTTAGGTTCATGGTCAACTGGGAGTCCACAAAGTCGTGTTGAGTAGTCTCTTTTAGGGGTGTGTAGCGTGCTACACTCATAAGAGAAGCTATAAGGAATTTAGGAATGTTTTACTTTCTTGGTATTCTATTCTCAAGCTTGGATTCTAAGTCATGAAATCTTCTCTAATCCTGATTTTTTCGCTTTTCAGATTATGCCTCAACTATCTGAAACACAAGGAAATTCTTTTGTCCCATCTGGGGACAACGTGGAAAGGACACAATGGATGCATACTCGATCTAGGGGTCCAGTCCCTAATATTTCTAGAGTTTCACTAATAGCCACTAATCCTCTTCAGGGTGAGGTGACGAATGAAAAATTTCATCAATCGATTCATTTTATTGCTCAGTTGGTTGCTACATAGGCTAAGTGGGATGCATATTGGTGTTTCATCTACTGAGGCCACAAAGGTTAGCCAGTTTATGAAGATGAATTCTCCTACTTTTACTGGTGTGAAAGTGGAGTAGAATCCACAGGGTTTCTTGGATGAAATGGAGAAAATACTAAGGGTGATGCAGGCTACGAATGTGGAAGGGGTGAATATTATAGGAATAGAGGTGATGTTGAGGAGTTGTCCTTATGGGAGACTTTCTCAAATGCTTTTCTAGATCGCTTCTTTCCTCAGAAGCTGAAGAAAGTGATGGAAAAGGAATTTGTCAATCTGAGATAAGGAAAAATATTAGTCAAGGAATATGCCTTGAAATTTCATCAGCTGTCAAGGTTACTCCAGAATTGGTGTCTTATATAATGTCTAGGATGAGAAAGTTTGCTTCTGGACTATCTAGGGAATTAATCCTTGAAAGCAAGACTGCATTGCTGATCAAGGATATGGATATATCTAGGTTGGTGTTTCATATTCAACAGGTGGAGAAAGAAAAGAGAAAATAGGTGGAGTTTGGGAAAAAGCAGAGTAAAAAAAGCAAGTTCTTTGAGCAAGATGGTGCTAAGCAGTAGGGTGGTCCAGATGGTGGTAAATGGCAAAAGAAAAAGTGGGGAGTTCCGGTTCATTATCTACATCTAGTGATCCTTACCTGAAGCCTTCAGGTGATAGGCGTCAGCAGGGTGGTGATCATTTCTAGGCATAGGGTGCTCAATCTCAGGCGAGTAGGGCACAGTCGGCTTCTTCATGCCTTCTTTGTTGGTTCTGCAGTATTCTTCATCAGGGATTTTAAGATAAAGGGAGGGACAGATGTTTTAAATGTGGTCAGCCAGTCCGTAAACTTAAAACTTATCTAGTTCGTAAGGGTACTTCAGGAGCTGTCAAAGCTCCAGTTGCTTCATCCTCTGCTCCTGCACGTAGTAGTGATTCTTTAGCGTCTGCTCCTGCTTCTAGTATCGATACTGTCGAAATAGGTTATATGTTCTTATATCTCAATAGAAGTCTGAGGCATCACCTGATGTCGTGAATGGTACGTTATAGCTCTTTTCCCATGAGATGTATTGTTTGCTTAATTTGGGGTCCACTCTTTCTTATGTGACCCCATTTTTGGTTGTGTATTTTGGTTTTAATCCTAAGATTATTTCAAATCTTTTTTCTGTTTCTACCTCTGGTAGGAGACTTTGTGGTTTCTAAGAGAGTCGATAAGGGGTGTGTGGTATCTATTGGTAGTAGGCAGACTTTGGTGGCTTTGCTTGAACTGGATATGGTGGATTTCAATGTTATCCTGGGGATAGATTGGTTACACTCTTATTATGTGTCCTTAGATTTTTGAACCCGTGAAATTGTCTTTAGGTTCCCTGGTGAACCGATTATTGAGTGGGATAGTGGTTCCCTAACTCCTAGGGAAAGGTTTATGCCTTATCTTAGAGAGCTGACAGAGTTAGGAATGAGATTATTCAGGAGTAGGTAGGAGTGGTATCGGTGGATGATGAAATGTGGGAAGTGAGATTGAGATGGTTTGGTCAAGTGATGAGGAGGGGCACGGATGTTCCAGTTCATAGGTGTGAGAGGTTGTCCTTAGATGGTTTCAAGTGGGGTAGGGGTAGACCAAAGAAATACTGAAGAGAAGTAATTAGACGTGAATGGAGCAGTTACATCTTACTGAGGACATGACCCTTGATAAGAAGGTATGGAGAAAAAACACTAGGATAGAGGGCTAAGGTGTGTCAATGATTCGTAGTTAGTAGTTAGGAGGGCTTTGATGCAGTTTGGCTGCTAGTTTGAGGGTTGTGGGAGGGGTGTCCTTTGTTTGGTAACGTACAATATTTTTGTGGATGTCATGCCCCTGTTATTTTTATCATGTTACATGCTTTTGATGTTTTTATCTATTGTCATTTGTCTTGAACCAGGGTCCATCTGAAACAGCTTCGCTACTTCTTCGGAAGTATTGGTATGGACTGCGTACATTCTACCCTCCCCAGACCCCACTATGTGGGAATATACTGGGTTTGTTGTTGTTTTTGTAGAGCTCGAACGAAAAAAGTAACCTCTTCTTTATCTGAAAGAGAACATAAAAAACCAATCCTAAATCCACTAAAGAGCACTCCCCCGTTTGATATTAGTTGATCATTTTTCTTTTTACAGGCATGTTAAGTTATCATAAATAAGAAGATAAAATTTACTAATTCACCCCTTGAAAAACTTCTTGAAAACTTTACAAATAAGTGTTTTAAAGTAATTAATTGCAAGGGTAATATAGAAAAATTTTATTAGCACTTTCTTGATTTAGTAAGGTGGGCAAATAATATGGGACAACTCCTTTTAGTAAGGTGACCAACTAATATAAATTGGAGAGAGTAACAATAACATGAACATTAGGGCCCCTAAATAATAACAATAGCACGAATTATTAAATACGACACACGAAAACATCCCTATGGATCATGGACTGATCTTAATAAATTTTTCATCAGAAGTCTACTATTTACATCATCGTCAAGACTCTTCAATTTGAATATGCACGATATACTGAGTTTCGTTGGATTAGTTAGTGGTGGTGATGGGGTGGGGATAAAGGCTCTATGCCCACCAAATTGAAGGCCATTAAAATAGGGCATCATCCTCTCCTAAAGCTAAAAGAGGAGCTAGCCTTTTTTAGGGTATTGCAACAACTATAGTCAAGCATTAGATAGAAAGTAAATGTGAAGTTCCTCCACTACATGAGCAACCTATTTAGTTATTCAATCAATACACTTTCAAAGAAAAACTTGAGATGAGTTTTTCGAGGCGGTAACATTGGTAGTAGCAAGAGGCTATTTGGATTGACCTTTTAAAAATGACATAAGTTATATACTCCCCCTATCCCATTTTGCTCATCCCAATTTGACATTCCACATTGATTAAGAAAAACAATTAATAACATGGTTATTTTACCATAATATCCCTATTAAATGATGTTTACATTTTAATTTGAAGAAAAAACAATTAACATTAAGGGTAAAAAAGGAACAAAAAAATTATCTTGTCTTGATTAATGAAAAATGACAAGTAAAATGAGAAATTAAATTAGGAAATTTGGGGCGAGTAAAATGGGACAGAGGGAGTACTTGTTACACTTATTAAAAATACAAGACCTATCATACTTATAATTTTAGAAAATCAAGACATAATTAGTTATTTAGTTTTATATGTATCCTTAATCATAAAGAGTAAAAATCATTTTCTCTCCCCAACTTTGCCTTGAAAATCAATCTTCCTCCTCAACTTTGAACAATAATCATATTCCTCCTTATATCCTAATTGAATTTTTAAAATGACTATTGCACCCTCTCATCATCAACTTTTTTTTACTTTTTTAAAATCATCATATTTTCATTTTTTTTTAAAAGCCATATAACAATTTTTTCGTAAAAACAAGAACTTATCTTTTGGACAAAAAAAGTGAGAAATACTAATTAAATATATAGCTAATGATGATCTACAATGAAGTAAATTATAATGAAGTAAATTAATATAATAAGAAAAGTATTTTCATTAATAATAGAGATAACACCCAATTACCCCCCCTGAACTATACCCAAAAAGGCTATGACACATCTTAACTTAAAGGGGGTCTTATTACCCCGCCCCCCGCCCCCCCCGAAACTAATTAAAAGTGTAATTTTAACACTCTTAATGCCTATGTGGCACAACACATTGAAGTGTCCATGTAGGCACATGTGTGTGCTACGTATGTGACACGTAGGCACCAAGAGTGTCAAAATTACACTTTTAATTAGTTCAGGGGGTAATAGGACCCCCTTTAAGTTGAGGTGTGTCATATCTTTTTTGGGTATAGTTCAGGGGGGTAATTGGGTATTTTCTCTTAATAATAATCAAAACTCCAATATTTATTTTACAAGTGAAAAGAGTAAGTAATTTTTACTTTATAAACATGTTTCAATGCAGAAAATGTAAAATAATGAATAAAAATCAGATCAAATTTTTAAAGATTATATATGTAGATAAATTATAATTATGTAATACTCTATTAATGACAATCATATCTTATTTATTTATAATATCGTTTCTTATCACTTGACTCTCATAATAAAAATAGTTATATTAATTTAGTTATCCAATTTATGAAATCAAAAGAATTCTATTATGTTTTTGTTTACCTATAGTATTAAATAGGGAAAATGGTCTATTACCCGCCCCTCCCCCCAACCTTTAGCTGAAATCCTAACTACATATTCAACCTTCATGGGTGTCCCATGTAATACCCAAGAATCCAAACTAATATTATAACCATGCTTCAAGCTCATGAGAAATAAATTATAGTGTTTTGGTAGTTTTATGAGAGAATTTGAGGTTTATTAAGGCCTCAAAGAACTCCCAAATATTAAACAAATCAAAATATCCATTACCGATTGAGTTCTTGAGAAGGATGTTGCTATAGTCAATTTCAAACGAGCATATCTTTCGTTCCAACAGATAGATAATTGAATTACCTTTCCAATAATACAAATTTTGCCTAAATCTGATACTCAGGTGAGAATTTTTGGCACTTTTAGTGAGTGGCAAAAGCTCATCGAGATCATATCCCGTCGCGGTGATCCTCAAAATCGCACTCGTCCTTTTTATAGTGCCACAACGCAATAGCACCGCATCATGCCGGAGTACAATTTCACACTCATCCATTTTATAGTGGCGCAACGCAATAGCAAAGTATCGTGTCGTAGAGCAAAATTAGGATTGTCCGCTTTTCAATGGTGTAACGCGATAGTACCGCATCGTGCCAAGGTGAAAAACCACTAGAATTTATTTCTCAAGAGCTTGAAGCATGGATTTACTATTGGTTGGGAATATCAGGGTATTACAGTTCATATCCGTGGCACGGTAATGATACCCTTCCAACTTGGGTCACAGGTTGGACCCCAATCAGCTCATTGGGGCATGTCAATTAGTTAATAGGTCCCACAGTCTCGGTCCAGTATTCAGCTCAGTAATCATCTTTAGTTTTGTCGACCATAGCATACAGATATCAGTTATCTATTTATCAGCATTCAGTATTTTGGTTTACAGATTATATTGAGAACATATGCTTGGTCATCCATTCTCAGTCCTTACAGATTTCATGCATTTTACTCTGTACTTCACGCTATTCACTCAGTCATTTATTACTCATGCATATTATCCTAACCTCATTTAACATACCAGTACATTTAAAGTACTGATCGCATACCTGTTTCTTGCGCTATGATATTTAATATCATAGGTTCGAATGCTCAGTCCTCTGATCATGCATAGGCATACCAGATTATCAATTATTGAAGTGGTGAGTCCTCATACTTTGAGGACATAGTTTATTTACCTCAGTTTACCTTATCAGTTTAGTATTTTTGATTCAGTCAGAGTTAGCTAAGAGTTTGTCCCATCAACTCCTCAGTCAGTCTGTTAGAGGCTTTCAGATACTTTTAGTCAAATATTCAGTTATTAGATGTTATTAACAGTCTTACAGTATTATTTTCAGACAGGTGTTTTTAGTATTTTGATTCAGTATCATTTTTTGTATTTAAACTTTATGGCATTTTCTGTTAAGTTCCGTATATGTTCCTTGTTATTCTATTTAGTGCTCACACCAAGTACCAGTATGGGTTAGCTTATGGTCACTTGTGACTGTAGGCACCGTGTAGAGCCCATGGGGTACTGTTGGGGCGTTATAAACTTGGTATCAAATCCTAAAGTTTTAAAGCATCCTAGAGAGTCTAAAATCCGTGTTAGGTATAGTCTTTTGCATGGGTGTGAAGTGTGCCACACTTATGGATAAGAGGCTATAAGATATTTTAGGAAATGTTTCCCTTCTTTCAGTGTTTATATCATACGAATGAGTAGGAGCTTGAGTTAAACTCTCTATCCAATTCAACTTTTCCTTCTATTTACAGAATATGCCTCCCAAAAAGACTAATGAAAAAAGAATCGGAAACCAGCCAGCGCCTTTGCCCATTTAAAAAGATCCCTTGAATGAGCATGTTTCTTATGCAGAGTTCAGAGCTGTATTCACCACTCTAGCTCACTCCATAGAAGCCTAAAATATGCGGCCAGTTGCTATTCAGGCCAACCCAATGGCCAATACTGCCTCAGCAAAATTTGGGACTTTACTCAAATGAATCTTCCTCTATTTTTGGGATTCAAGTCCAAGGAGAATCCACAAGAATTCCTAGACATAGTAAAGAAGGTAACAGACACTATTGGGGTGACTTCCTATGAGAGTATTGAATTGGCTGTTACCTACAGCAGGATGTAGCTCATACCTGGTTTAAGCAGTGAAAAGGGGATAGAGGTGCAGATGCAGGGCCCATAGAATGGTAGGAGTTTGCTACAGCCTTCTTAGATAGATTCTTCCCATTGGAGTTGAGGGAATTCAAAGTTTTAGAGTTTATCAACTTGAGGCAAGGCAAATGAGCGTGAAGGAGTATTTCCTTAAATTTACTCAACTAGCTAGGTATGGCTGTCATGTGGTGGCTGATAATAGGTCTAGGATAAGCAAGTTCATGGCTAGTATGTCTGATAGTATGGTCAAGAAGCGTAAGACCATAATGTTGATTAAGGAGATAGACTTATCTAGGCTGATGGTCTATGCTCAATAGATTGAAGAGCAAAAGACTAAGAAGAGAGAAAGAAAGAGCAATAGGGATATGATAGGTAGTTCTAACTTTGCTCAACCGAGGTCAAAGGATGGTAACTGTCCTCAATTTTTTTGAAAATCATTAGCTCCAGCTCCATCTTCAACTAGTGCTCCTGTGCAAAAGTTCAAAAATGACAATCGAGATAGGGCACCAGGCTTTAAGTCCCAAGGCAGTATAAACAGTGGTTGCACGAATCCTCTTTGTCAAAAATATGGTAGGAACCATCAGAGAGAGTGTATGGCTAGCAGTAATGTGTATTTTAGGTATGGTAATCCAGGCCATAGGATTTGACAGTGACGGTTGGTTGCTCAGAAGGAAAGAGATATGCGCCAATTGGGCCAATCTCATCATTCATCGGCTACAGTAGGTCGCCCGACCCAGCAGGGCACCGCTTCCAGTGCTACTAGCGGTCAGCGTCAGAATGGGCTCTATGCACTTCAGTCCCGAAAAGATCAGGGAAGTTCTCCTGATATGGTTACTGGTATGTTGCAAGTCTTTCATTTACATATTTATATTTTGCTTGATCTTAGAGTTTTTCTTTCTTTTATAACCCCTTATATAGCGGTCAACTTTGGAGTCAGTCCTAAAACCTTGGTAGAGCCTTTCTCAGTATCTACTCTAGTGGGTAAGTTTATTGTTTCTTGATGGGTATATAGGAACTTCCCAGTTACCGTGTCTCAAAAAGTCACATCAATAGACCTTATAGAACTAGAGATGACAGATTTTGACGTCATTCTTGGCATGGATTGGCTCCATTCCTTCTATATTTTAGTTTATTGTTGAAACAGAATCGTCTACTTTTATTTTCCAAATGTACCAGTCCTTGAGTGGAGGGGTAGTACCACAGTGTTTAGGGGTCAACTTATTTCTTACCTTAGAGCGAGAAAATTAATATCCAAAAGATGTTTCTATTATCTTTTGTGAGTCAAAGACCCTAGCTTTGAGACTTCCAATCTTGAGTCAATTCTAATAGAAAGAGAATTTCTATATGTGTTCCCTGAAGATCTTCTCAGAGTTCCTCCCGAAAGGAAAATTGACTTCAGAATAGACCTTCTTTTGGATACTTAGCCTATTTCTATTCTGCCTTACAAAATGGCTCCATACAAACTTAAAGAGTTAAAAGAACAGTTGAAAGACCTCCTGGATAAGGGATTCATTAGTCCCAATATTTCCCTGTGGGAAGCACCTGTCCTACTCATGAGTAAGAAAGACGGTTCCCTTAGGATATGCATCGACTATCGTCAGTTGAACAAAGTCATGATCAAGAATAAATACCCACTTTCTAGAATAGATGACTTGTTCGACCAACTTCAGGGTGCCAGTTACTTTTCTAAGATAGACCTTAAATTTGCACATCATCATCTCAGAGTAAGAGAATGTGACATTCCGAAATAGCTTTCTAAACTTGGTATAGTCACTTTGAGTTTTTAGTCATGTCCTTTGGTCTTACAAATGCTCCAACAGCCTTCATGGACTTGATGAACTGAGTGTTCAAGAAGTACATGGACATGTTTGTCATAGTTTTAATCGATGACATTCTTGTCTACTCCCGTAATGAAAATGATCATGCAGACCACCTCAGAATAGTATTGCAGACTCTTAGAGCCCATCAGTTGTTCGCAAAATTTAGTAAGTGCAAAGTTTTCACTAAGTGCAAATATTTTAGTAAGTATGAATTTTAGCTAATATTATTTGCTTTCCTTGGCCATATTATTTTCGTTGATGGTGTTAGAGTTGATCCTCAAAAGATCGAAACGGTGAGAAACTAGCCCGAACCCATTTCTCCGTCAGATATCAGGTGTTTCTTGGGTTTGGCTGGCTGTTACTAATGGTTTATTGAAGGGTTTTTGTCTATTGCATTTCCCATACCCAGATTGACTCAGAATAAAGTCAAGTTTCAGTGGTCATATTCTTGTGAAAATAGTTTTCAGGAGTTAAAGACTCAACTCACCACATCCCCATTTTTCATGTTACTAGCTGGTTCAGATGGGTTTGTTGTGTACTGTGATGCTTCCAGAGTCGGTTTGGGGTGTGTTTTAATGCAAAAAGGTAAGGTTATAGCCTATGCCTCTAGACAGCTTAAGCCCTATAAAAATAATTACCCTACCCACGATCTTGAACTAGCAGTTGTTGTGTTTGCATTAAAGATTTGGAGGCATGATTTGTATGGGGTACATGTTGATGTGTTCACAGACCAAAAAAGCTTGAAGTATGTATTTTCGTATAAAGATTTGAACTTGCACCAGAGGAGGTGGTTAGAGTTGTTGAAAGATTATGACATGAGTGTTCTGTATCATCCAGGAAAGGCCAATGTAGTAGTGGATGCCCTCAGTAGACTGTCTATAGGTGGTGTTTCTCACATTGAGAATGGTAAGAAGAAGTTAGTTCATAGAGTTCAATTGGCTAGATTAGGCATTCGTTTGGTTAACTCAGCTGAGGGCAGTGTATGGGTACAGAATAGTTTGGAATCTTCTTTGGTTGCTGAAGTGAAAGAAAAGCAGGATAGGGATCCCAGTTTAGTGAGGTTGAAAGGGTTAGTCAGAGATCAGAAAGTAGAGGTTTTCTTTCAAGGTGTAGATGGCATGTTACATTGCCAGGGTAGGCTGTGTGTGTCGTGTGTAGACAACTTGAGATAAAAGATTCTAGCAGAAGCACATGGTGCGTGTTACTCTATTCATCTATAGGCCACAAAGATGTACCACGATTGGCAGAAAATCTATTGGTGGAGTGGGATAAAGAGGGACAGAGTTTGTAGCTAAGTGCTCTACTTATCAACAGGTCAAGATTGAATATCAAAAGTCCAGTGGGTCTATGCAGGAGTTCAGTAGTCCCACTTGGAAGTGGGAAAAAGTGAACATGGATTTTGTCACGAGTTTGCCTCGTACTCAGCATGATTCGATCTGGGTCATTGTAGACAAGATGACTAAATTAACCCATTTCTTTCTAGTCCATACTTCTTTTTCAACCGAGGACTATGCCAAGCTTTATATTAGTGAGTTAGTTAGGTTATATGGTGTTTCGATATCTATCATCTCAGATAGAGGTACTCAGTTTACCTCTCATTTTTAGAAAGCTTTCTAGAAGGGTCTTGGTACCCAAGTTCATCTCAACACAGCCTTTCACCCTCAGACAGATGGTCAGGCAAAGTGGACTATTCAAACCTCTGAGGATATGTTGAGAGTGCGTGTCATTAACTTTCAGGGCAGTTGGGATGACCACTTGTCTTTGATTGAATTCGCATATAACAACAGCTACCATTCTAGCATCCAGATAGCCCTATTTGAGGCTTATTATAAAAAGAGATGTAGATCTCAGATTATTTGGTTTGAGGTAGGTTAAACCACTTTGATAGGGCCTGATTTGGTGTTTGATGCTTTAGAGAAAGATCAGCAAATCAGGGAGAGGCTTAAGGCAGCCCAAAGCCAACAGAAATCTTATGTAGATATGAGGAGAAAGGATCTCAAATTTGAGATAGGTAACTTTATTTATATAAAAATCTTTCCTGTAAAGGGGGTAAAGAGGTTTGGTAAGAAGGGAAAGCTTAGTCCCCGATATGTTGGCCCTTACAGAATTCTGAACCATTTCGAAAAGATGGCTTATGAGCTTGAGTTGCTTGCAGACTTAGCATCAGTGCACCTAGTATTTCATATATCATTGTTAAAAAAGTATATTGGTGACCCAGTTGTAGTTGTTCCCTTAGAAAGCATAGATGTTCAGAATAGCCTTTCTTACGAAGAAATTTTAGTCAGGATCCTTGATCACCAGATTCATAGACTAAGGAACAAAGAAGTTCCCTTAGTCAAGGTTCCTTGGTGAAACCAATCCGTTGAAGGATCCACTTGGGAAGCAGAAGCAGATATGCAGACCAAGTACCCTTATCTTTTCTCCAAAAACTCAGACTCAGCTTAAGGTAATAATTTCCCTAAAATTTCTCTTTTCCATACTCAGTTACAGTTGCATATCATTCTCATATCATTCATGCATTCACAAAAATAGTTTCGTCATGTGTTATATTTTAGACTCGGTTATATAATCACGTTATCAGCATGTATATTCAGCCTAAAACCTTAAGTCCTTAGTGTTCTCAGCTTAACCAACCTCATTCGAGGATGAATGTTCCCAATAGAGAGTTCTTGTAATACCCCGAGAATCTAAACCAATATTATAACCATGCTTCAAGCTCATGATAAATAAATTATAGTTCTTTGGTAGTTTTATGAGAGAATTTGAGGTTTATTAAGGCCTCAAACAACTCCCAGATATTAAATGAATCAAAATATCCATTACCGATTGAGTTCTTGCGAAGGATGTTGCTATAGTTAACTTCAAACGAGCATATATTTCATTCCAAAAGATAGATAATTGAATTAGCTTTCCAACAATACAAATTTTTCCTAAATTTGATACTCGGGTGAGAAGTTCTGGCACTTTTAGAGAGTGGCAAAAGCTCATCGCGATCATACCGCGTCACGGTGATCCTCAAAATCGAACTAGTCCCTTTTCTAGTGGCATAATGCAATAGCACCACGTCGTGATGGAGTGAAATTTTGCACTCATCCATTTTTCAGTAGCACAACACGATAGTACCGTATTGCATCATAGTGTAAAATCGGGATTGTCCACTTTCTAGTGGCACAACGCGATAGTACCGCATCGCGCCAAGGTGAAAAATCAGGATTTCCAGTTCTGAGTTTTAATTC
Source organism: Capsicum annuum (assembly GCF_002878395.1). Classification (NCBI taxonomy): domain Eukaryota; kingdom Viridiplantae; phylum Streptophyta; class Magnoliopsida; order Solanales; family Solanaceae; genus Capsicum; species Capsicum annuum. The sequence continues at coordinate 144,428,064 of NC_061122.1, read as the reverse complement.
CTAAGGGTATTTTAGTCTTTTTCCAAGCCCCCAAATCATGTCAAACAAAAGATTTAACCTATTCTAAGCCTAGTACACTCATTATTCACCTAAATTTCTCTTCAAGAAAAATCTAGGCTTCAATATTCAACTTCAAGAAATCCCCATGAATTTTTATTTTTATACCATGTTTACATGTATTTGTTGTTGTTATTAATCCCCACGTATTTGAAAGGTGTTGCTCGTTGAATTAAACCTTAATTGGTGATTTTGTTAGTAAAATCATGCTATTACTACAAGTTTTAAAACTATTCTCATGCTTAGCTTAAACCATGAATTACAAGTGTTTGATGAAATGCCTATAAAAATGAGTTTTGAATAAATGCTTATATATGATGTCCTCAAAGTTTTAGTATAATCTTTCTATTATTGTTATTGAGTCCTGGGGGTTTGAATACCAAAAATTTAGCTGCTTACCTAGTTTTCAGTAATTATAGAATGGTTACCGAATGGTTACGATCCCTATCTTTTCAGTCAGTATTTTAAATAGTTAAGCATAGCCAGTCTAATACTCCAGGTCTTTCAATTAGGAGTAGGATTTAGCACTGAGCAAATGTAGGGATGACAGCTTCCCCTTCAGTTAGGCAGAGTCGTTAGTAGCAGCCCTTACATTCCAGAACTACGTAGCCAGGATAGGATATGAGAAGTCACCCATCAGTTTAGGCTTGACTCTGCCCAGGTGTCACCCATCAGTTTAGGCTTTACATCCTGGTTGCTCAATAGCTTAGTGGATCCATGAAGCCATGTGTTAGTACTCGTGGAACGGTACTGACACCCTTCCAACTGGGGTCATAGATTGGACCCCAATTAGCTCATTGGGGTATGTCGGTTAGATGATAGCTCCCACAATCTCAGTCCAGTATTCATCTCAGTAATCAGTTTCAGTTTTGTTGACCATAGCATACAGATATCAGTTATCTATTTATCAGTATTCAATATTTTAGTTTATAGATTATATTCAGAACATGTGTTATACTTGGTCATGCATTTTCAGTCCTTACAGATTTCATGCATTTTACTCAGTACTTCACGATATTCACTCAGTCAGTAATTACTCACGCACATGAAATCATGCATATTAGCCTAACCTCATTTATCATACCAGTACATTCAAAATACTGATTGCATACCTATTTCTTGCGCTATGATTTTTAATATCATAGGTTCGGACGCTCAGTCCCCTAATCATGCATAGGCATACAAGATTATCAGTTGTTGCAGTGGTGAGTCCTCATACTTCGAGGACATGGTTTATTTACCTCAGTTTACCTTATCAGTTCAGTATTTTTGATTCAGTCAGAGTTAGTTAAGGGTTTGTCCCATCAACTCCACAATCAGTCAGTTAGAGGCTTTCGGGCACTTTCAGTCAGTTATTAAGTTATTAGATGCTATTGACAGTCTTATAGTATTGTTTTCAGACTGGTGTTTTTAGTATTTTAATTCAGTATCATTTTTCGTATTTAAACCTTATGGCATTTTCAGTTAAGTTCCTCGCATGTTCTCTAGCATTCTATTCAGTGCTCACAGTAGGTACCAGCATGAGTTAGCTTATAGTCACTTGTGACCGTAGGCACCGTGTAGCGCCCAGGGGGAACTCTCGGGGTGTTACATCCCATTACTCCCCCCCCCCCCCTCCAAATATTTTTTTCCTATATTTAGTAACCCTCCCTCCCCGAATTGCTTACCTATCAACATAAACTAAATAATACTATGTACATCTTTACCACGCTCTGGGTCCACTCTGGTTTTTTATTTTTCTTCTTAAACAAACAAGCCCTATTTTCTCTCTCTTAAATAAAACCTTTTTATCTTCTCTCTCTTACACGCAATTTTCTCTAAATATTCTTATCCGAAATGAATCTTACTGATAAAGACTTGGTTATTTTGAAGTTAATCAATTTATTGTTGCTTTAATTTAGTAAAGATGAGTTGTTTGTGCTAAAAATTATGGTTGTTTAGGTGTTAATTAGGGTTTACTGTTAATCCCAAAAATTAAGAAGTTAAATGTGTGAAATTAAGTTGTACATCTGATGATTATGTTGTTTAAGTCTTCAATTAACACCATATTACATTTATAATTGCATCTAATTAGGTGTTTTGTTGATTGTTTAAGTCGATGATTCAAAATTAGGGCTTTTGTATTATTTATTATTAATCTTACAAATTAGCTAATTAATTGTGTGCAATAGCATGTGCATCTTACTATTGTGTTGTGTAGGTGTTCAATCTATATCATATTACAACTATTATGTTGAAATCAGATTTTTTCTTTGTTGTGTAAGTCGCATGATATTGCATTTATGTGTGTATTAGCATTAGCTTGTTTCATTGTTCAAAGAGTACCAGATTACATTAGAAAATTCATATTATGTGTTTTTTATTCATTGTTTAAGCCTAATAATGTTGGATTAAACTTGAGTAATGCTTGATTTTTGATAATATTATCTATTGGATCCTTTTTTGATAATGTTGCTTGATTTTTGATTAATGTCTGGTCTAGCAATTCTTATTCTCTTATCTTGATTGTATTCAGGTAAGACATGAATGGGTTTACACTAATTATTCTAAGATGGTACCATGGTGGTATGTTAGATTTAAATAGTGGGGAACCAATGTATAATGGTGAAAAAATTACTGAATTTTTGGATGTTGATATAGATAAGATGTCCTATTTTGAGTTGAGAGACTATATTAGAAAATTGAGATACAGTACAAGTTGCATCTTTAGTATCAAACCACCTAACAGTGGCATTATAGTAGATGTTGATAATGATATGTATATTTTAGGAACGATGTGTTCCTTAGAAGATGGGGATGAGGTGGGAGTATTTTTCAACCATTTGGTTGATGAGCCTATTGTAGGCCCCATGTTATTAGGAAATGCTAGTCATGGGGATATGATAAAATCTAGTGTAACTTTTAATACTATGCCTAATTTTAGGGTAGGTGAGGACCATTTAAATATGGAGGACCCTGTTTCAATACCATACCTTTTTTCACTACTACAGACAGTATTGTTGCACCAAGTGTTGCTGCACCTAGTGCTGCTGAAGTTGATGATATAGATATTGGTCTTACTAGTTCTGATTACTCTATTGAGGATAGTATTGCGTCATAAGGAGAATTAGTTGGAGACAATGATGAAGCTAAATATGGTAGCGATGTACATAGGGAGGTTAGGGAGTTGAGAGTTGAAAAGAGGAAGTTTTAAAAGAGGAAAAAAAATGAAAGAGTACTAATGAAAAATACAGAGGTACCAGTAGGTAAAACAGAACCAGATCTAGGTTTTGATGAAACTGAAATAGGTAGAGTAAGTCATAAAGGAAGTCTTGGAGGTGATGAGCCCTACTTTTTAAGTTCAGCTGAGGATAGTTTTGAATTAGATGAAGATAATTGTTGTGGTGATGATGAACATAATGTGGTTGAATCTGGTAGAGCAAGAACTATGAAGTTGTCAAGAAAGAGAAGGACAACAACTCTAAAAATCATTCATACCTAACTATAAAGGAAGTTTTTTAGAAGCTGGGTATGGTGTTTAAAGATGTGAATGAATTTAGAAGAGTAGTGACTAAATATGCAGTAAGAAAAAGAATTCCTATGGAGAAGTGTGTAAATGAGCTAAAAAAAATTAGAGTTAGGTACAAGAATGACTGTCCATGGATTTTATATGCAAGTCTTGATAAGACAACAAATAATTTTACGATAAGAACTTACATTTAAAAGCATACTTGCAACAAGACAACTAAAAATTACTTGTGCAATGCAAAGTTTTTAGCTGAAACCTTCAGAGAAAGAATAATTGAGCCACCAAACATAAAAGTATTCAAGTTACAAGAGTTGATTAGAAAAAGTTCAAACTTTATGTTGGTAATACTACTGCGAGAAGAGAAAGAGATAAAGTGTTGAAAGATATAATGGGTGATCATGTTGTAGAATTTAAAAGAATCCTTGACTACAAGGATGAACTGTTGAGGACAAACCCAAGGACCAGTTGTGTTTTCAAACTTGGTGAGGCTGATGCAGCAGGTAAACCAAAATTCTAGAGTTCTTACACCTGTTTTGATGCTTTGAAAAAGGCATGGGTACATTGTAGGAAGTGCATAGGTTTAGATGGTTATTTTCTTACACGTATTTGAAAAGGCCAATAATTAGTTATTGTGGCCAAGGATGGAAATAACCAGATGTTGCCATTTTCTTGGGTAGTAGTTGAAAAGGAGAACACAAACACATGGACTTGGTTTGTTAGGTGCATAAGGGATGACCTAGGACTTGGAGAAGGTGAAGGTCTCGCCTTGATTATAGATTTGAAAAAGGTATGTATAATATTTTATGTTTAATTTCTTTTTAGTTTAACTTAGTATATGTAATTATTTCCTAATTTGAGCTTGTTTTTGGTATGTATGTGTAATGTAGGGACTGTTTGCAGCACTTGAGGAGGTTTTACCTTAATCTAAACATAGAAGATCTGCAAGGCACACCTTAGCTAATTGGGCTAAGGACGGGAGAGGTCTTAAAAGAAGACAATAGTTTTGGAAGGTAGCCAAACGTACATTTGAGTATCAATTAAGGAAGAACATACAAAAGGATGAATTTGTTTAGTCCTAAAAAAAATTATGGATGAATTAATATACTACAACATTAATTACTGGTGCAAGCTTTACTTCAACATGAAAGTTAAGTGTGCAAATGTAGATAATAACATGACGGAGTGTTTTAATGTATGAATCTTGGAAACTAGGCACAAGACCATCATTACCATTCTTAAAGAAACCAGAGTAAAGATGATGACAAGAATAGGCACTTTAAAGGAGTTTCCAACTACTTTGAATTGTAATTACTCTCTAATATGTTTGAAGATTTTAGAAGAGAACATCACAAGTCTATGGATTGTACCATTGAGTTTAATGGAGTGGTTGATTTTAAAGTGAAATAAGGGCTTTGTCAACACAAAGTGGATATTGTCAAGAGTACTTGTAGTTGTAGGGTGTGGCGGTTAAAGGACATACCATGTGCACATGTTGTGGTTACATTGTTGTTCAAGATGTACCCTTTGTATTAGTATATTAACAGCAGCTACAATATTGAGAACTTATGCCAATGTTCTTGAACCAGTAAAAAACATGGAAATGTGGTCAGTTTCTTTAAACATTACTGTTGCACCACCTAAAATCACAACCTTGCCTAGCAGACCATCTAAGGCTAGGAGGAAGAAAGCTGGAGAAACAAAGAAATCAGGAAAATTGCCTAGAAATGGAATAGCAATGACATGTGGATTGTGTTACGTTAGAGGCCACAATAAAAGAGGGTGCCCTCAAAGTGCATCATCAGCAAAACCAAGTACAACATCAGTAACAATACCTACTAGTTCAGACAGGGGAAGAGGCATACCAAAGGTAATATTTACACTCGAATTTAGTAAATTATTTTATTAATTCTCAAGTTTTTTTAACACTTTTTTTATATGTAGAAAACTCTACCAGAAACACCTAATGCATCTCCTCAACAAAAAAAATGTTAATTCAGGCAGGGAAAGAGACAGACCAAAGGTAATATTACACTTAAATTTAGTACTAATTATCTCAATAGTTTTTATAACTCTCTTATTTTTATATGTATAGAAAACTTCATCAAAATTCATTAGTGCATCTCCTCAAGAAAAATAAGAAAGAGGGAAACCAAAAAAGACAACATCAGTAGCACCTAGTGCACCTCCTCTACCTAAAGTACCTCCTGCACCTATTGATTTTCCAGCATCCTCTTCTGCACCTTCTAATTATTATGCATAATCTCCAATGATTGGTACTACTAAAAGAGGAATGGGTCATGATAGAAAAAGCACAGCTCCATTAAAAAGGCCAAGAGTAATGGGAATGGATGTGTTCCAAGATGAAAATGGCTTTAAAGTCCTAAATGTAAGTCTCTTACTTTATTATAGCCTGTGTAAATTCTGATTCTTTAATGTATTTTGATTCTTGAATTTTTTTTATCCTTCATTGCAATCTGGCATGCCTTGCAGTAAGACCTACTCTACTAGTCAAGCAAAGGTGACAAGATCAGTTGATGTAACTGATAATATTGGTTATACACCAAGTACTACTAGTAAGTTGAAATTGAATGGCAAAGTAGCATTATTAACAAAAAAACTTCAAGAGCTTAAAGAGAAGAAAAGAAAGAAGGTAATGGGAAGCAGTTCAAATAATCCAGGTCAGAATAGTAGTTTTTCACACTCAAAGATTCCATGAAAATTGTAGTGATGTTGATGTATTTTAAGCATTATTTTAAGTTAGTCCAATTCACATGTAATTATTTTTTGTATTTGAGAATTGTGATGGTGAATTAGTTAGGGGCTTGCTATTTTTTATTTTGTTTGTTATTGAATGTTGTCTTATGTTAGGCATTATGAATGTGACATAGGTTGATGAATGTTGCCTAATGTTAGGCATTATGAATGTTGTCTTTTGTTTGCTTGTGAAAATAGTTTGTTGATGAATTTTGCCTTATGTTAGGCATTGAAGTTGGAATGAATGATGATATTGTGTTCAAATAAAGAAAATTATATTTTGTTGTGTTTAAATGATAGTGTTATGGTGTTGTAAAGTTGTGTTGTCACAACAGTTGTCTTTACAAAATAGTGATAATGTTAGCTATATAGTTTTGTTAACACAACATTGTAATTACAAGATGTAAGAGTAAACAATTTAAACAAGACACAATTGAACAATTAACTAAAACACTATAACACACCATAATCTGATATATATAGGTAGACAAACATACAAAATTTATACCATAAATAGTCAATCTAACTACTTTCAATAGATTTATTGTTGATGAACATGATAGCAACACAAATCAAACTACATAAAAGTATCTCCCTATTGAACCTACACCATTTTCATCTTTCAATGAGCCTCCAAAAGTCAAGTTGTCAATTTGGTTTGATTTTGTTCACTAATCTTGAAAGGATAAAATTTGATCTTGGATCCACTTTTTCTTCATCCCTCTATAAAAAAAAATTACAATTTTAATCCTATAAAGAATTGAAAATCAGTACATTAGCATCAATTGAATCTAAAGTGGAGCAAAATACAATGAAAATAAATACATACACCATAGTAGGCGCAAGATCAAAATCTTCTTCCCAAATTTAATTTCGACCATGAAGTTTGCAAGTTCAGCAAAATATCATATTAGCATCTCACTATAACATTGAGCATTGGGTTTGATTCATCCATACAAAGCTTATCAATTTTGCATTTGTCATTTGAAGAATTCAAACAAAATCAATCAACAATTATGAATCCTAAATTAAATTTGGACAAGATTACAAATCACAACTTCAAGAATTAAACTAGCAATTGGGATTAACAACTAAACCCTAAGTTCTTTAGAGAGAAAATCAAAAACAATGGATGAGATGAAGGCTTGGAGAAAATGGTATCTCTTTGGAGAAGAGAAAGATATCGTTGGGATTTTATTAATAGTAGAAGAGAATATTATTAAATTATTAAAATTAATGACGTGTATTATATATGTGGCATTTAAATTAATGATTTTGGAGTCTTAATATCTCAACTGAGGTGTTCTCACCTTCCATGACAGGACAACTATTGGGGGTGGGGGTACTAAATATACGAAAAAAATATTTAGGGAGGTAATGAGACTCTCGTGAAGGTTGAATGTGTAGGGAGGTAATGAGACTCTCGTGAAGATTGAATGTGTAGTTGGAATTTCAGCTAAAGATTTGGGGGGTGTAATAGATCATTTTCTCATATTAAATAACTACATAATGTAGTAGTATAGACATATTTAAAATTTTAAAGTATCATTAATAAGGTTAATTCAGTAAAATGCACCTCTATATAAAATTTTCTTAAGAGTCGTGTCGTGTCAACAAAAGTCAAGTAACATAAAACGGATGTAGTAAGAGAGTGGTGAAACAGAAAAATATATACACAGATGCACTTAATACATATATACAACTTAAGGGTGGCTTGGTTGAGAACAAGTTATTTCGAGATTGGCTATCCCGAAATAAGTTGTTCCAATATGTATATGTGATAACTTATCCCATCACTGTGCTATAAATGGTGGTATAAATAATTTTGAGGTTAACTAATACTTTTAACCAAATGCATGATAAAATAATCATGAATTTTATCCTCGAATTATTATAATTACACCTACACCAAATGACTCTCTGATATATATAGTATTGAAATAAAATTAAATATTGTGATAAATTTATAAAAAAATATTATTTTACTTATAATGTTAATAAACTTAAAAAATGCTATAAATACCTAGGTTATATATATATATATAAAGAGGTATTACGCAAATATAAGATTAAAATTACAAGGATAAAATGGGCATTGAATAGGATAAAGAGGGGAGTATGATTATTATGCAATGTTGGGGGGAGTTTGATTTTTAAAACAAAGTTGGTTGGGGAGGGGGGGAGATTTTCACTCTAATCATAAATATAAAGAGATATTAATGTGGTGCAAAAGAAAGAAGTATTAAGTAGAGAGATGTAGTAAGGATAATTTACTCAACTTATCCAATACTTAATGTTTTTCTCAAGGGGCATGTGAAAAAAAAACAAGTATTCCGAAGAAGGAGGATCACTTGGTCACCTTCCGAAGCGCAATAACCAAGACTCAGATTGATTTTCTACTGCTTAGGAAGGGGGATAGGGTGCTGTGTAAGGATTGTAAGGTCATTCCGAGTGAGAATATTTTGACCCAGCACAGGCTTCTGGCGATGGAATTGGGTTTAAATAAGGATAAGAAGAGAAGGGGCGAGGAGGGTCGACCTAGAATAAAGTAGGGTGGCTTAACACCAGTGAGTGCGCTGGAGATTAAAGAGAACGTGGTGGAAATAAGGGTATGGGATTGTAAGGGGACGTGGATGGTATATGTGATAGGGTAGCTAGGTGCATCTAGGAGACTACTAGAAAGGTGTTGGGTGTCTCGATAGGTCGGGTTGGTCAGCATCGGGGGGACTGATGGTGGAATAAAGAAGTAAAGAAGAAAGTGAAGACTAAGAAAGGGGTGTATGCTAAGTTAGTTGAGAGTAAGAATGAAGAGGATAAGCGAGTAAAAAGGGAGGAGTACAAGTTAGCAAGGAAAAAGGCTAAGTTAACAGTTACGGCTGCTAAGACAGCAGCGTTTGAGAGATTGTATGCGGGATTAGAAGAGAGAGATGGGGAAAAGGGTTGTATAGGCTTGCTAAGGCTAGGGAGAGGAAGGGTCGTGACCTTTATCAAGTGAAGTGAATCAAGGGGGAGGATGGTAGTAGGCTGGTGGAGGACGTTCATATTAAGAAAAGATGGCAGTTATATTTTCATAGACTCTTGAATGATGAGGGGGATAGATACATTATGTTAGGGGAGCTGGAGCACTCAGAGAGATGTCGTGATTTCAGTTATTATAGGCATTTTAAGGTGGAGAAGGTCAGCGAGGCTATTCGCAAGATGTGAAGGGGTAGGGCGATGGGGCCTGGCGAGATTCTTGTGGATTTTTGGAAGTTTACTGGCGGGGCTGGTTTAAGGTGGTTAACTGAATTATTTAATGACATTTTCAAGATTGTAAAAATGCCCAAGGCTTGGAGATGAAGTACCATGATTCCTTTATTTAAGAACAAGGGTGACATCCAGAGTTGCTACAACTATAGGGGTATTAAGTTGTTAAGTTACACTATAAAGATTTAGGAGAGAGTGGTCAAGCGGAGGTTGAGAAGGATAGTGTCTATTTCAGAGAATCAGTTTGGATTTATGCTTGGTCGCTGGCGAAAGAGGTAATTCACCTAGTGCGGAGACTGGTGGAGCAATATAGGGAAAGGAAGAAGGACCTACACATGGTATTTATTGACTTGGAGAAGGCATACAACAAAGTCTCTAAAGAGGTTCTTTGGAGATGCTTGGAGGTGAGTGGGGTCCCAATGGTGTACATCATACCGATTAAGGACATGTATAATGGAGCAAAGACTCAGATGAGGACGGCGGGAGGAGATTCAGAGCATTTTTCTGTCTTGACAGGGTTGCATCAGGGATCGACTCTTAGCCCATTTTTGTTTGCGTTATTGATGAATGTGTTGACACGGCATATTCAAGGAGAGGTGCCTTGGTGTATGCTTTTTGTAGATGATGTAGTATTGATTGATGAGACGCGGGGAGGTGTGAATGATAAATTAGAGGTTTGGAGACAAACCCTTGAGTCTAAAGGGTTCAGGTTGAGTAGGTGCAAGACAGAGTATATGGAATGTAAGTTTAATAACTTAAGGCAGGAGAACAATATGGTAGTAAGGTTGGATTCCTAGGTTGTTTGTAGGAGGGATAGTTTTAAGTATCTTGGGTTCATGATTCAGGGGAATAGAGAGATTAATGAGGATATTTCCTACCGTATTAGGGCAGGATGGATGAAGTGGAGGCTCGCCTCAGGAGTGTTGTGTGATAAGAAGGTGCCGCCCAAACTTAAAGACAAATTCTACAGAGTGGTAGTCCGTCCGGCCATGCTGTATGGAGCAAAGTGTTGGTCAGTCAGGAACTCTCATATTCAAAAATTGACAGTGGTGAAAATGCAGATATTGCCTTTGATGTGTGGTCTTACGAGAGGTGATAAGGTTAGGAATGAGATTATTCGGGAAAAGGTTAGAGTGGCTTCGATGGAGAACAAGATGCGGAAAGTTTGGTTGAATGGTTCGGTCATGTGATGAGGAAGAGCACGGATGCCCTATTTTGTAGGTGTGAGAGGCTAGCTTTTGATGGTTTCAGGCAGGGTAAGCCGAAGAAATATTGAAAAGAGGTGATTAGATATGACATGGAGCAATTACAGCTTACTGAGGACATGACCCTAGATAAGAAGGTTTGGAGGACGTGAATTGGGATAGAAGGATAGTGCATGTGGATGGGTCGTAATTAGTAGTTAGGAGAGCTTTGGGGTGGGGGTATGAGGGTGGGGGTGCCTTTGGTTCGTTAGTGTAGGGTATTACTTTGTGGGTGTTTAATTTTTGTTATTCCATGTTGTTTTACGCTTTATTATGAATTTGTTTATTATTCTTTGTCTTGAGCTGGGGGTCTATCGGAAATAGTCTTTCTACTTCTTCGGAGGTAGTGGTATGGATTATGTACATTTTACCCTCCTCAAACTCCACTGTGTGGGAATACACTGGATTTGTTGTTGTAGTCCGGAAGAAATAAAAGTTAAAATTCATAAGTTGGGAATACCAACTTTTGTCTTTTATTTTATTTTACCTAAGAATAGATGTTCAAAAGTATGTTTTATCTTTTCAAACACCACAAAAAAAATTTATAGATTAAAAAAAAATTGAAAGTCAAAAATACTTAAAAGTTAATTCAAATACCCTCATGTTGAAGACCTTCCATTAGTCTGACCTGTCCAGACGAATACACTTGAACCATAATATTAAAGTATCGACGAGATAACAAGAGGATCGTGGCGCAATGGTAGCGCGTCTGGCTCCAGATCAAAAGGTTGCGTGTTCAATTCACGTAGGGTTCAATCCCCATCCTCTCTTTTGCCCTCCCCCCTTAAAACCCTTCAAGGGTAAATTCGTCACTTCACTAATATCATCCCTTTTCTCCGTCTTTTTCCACCCAAGAAAAAGCGACGCAAAATCCGCAGTAACCAACAATGAATCTGCCACTTCCCTCCTCCACTACTACACTCGCTGCATTTCAACAACCCAAATTGACCCGACCCTTTTTCCATGTCATCCGCTCTGTGTCGAGCCGACCCGGTAGGAGGAAGTCGGGTTCCCACGAATCATCATCATCATCTGAGGCAGAGGAGCTGGTGAGTTTGGTAATGATGAATTTCAGTGATAAGAAGCCATTAGTGACCACACTGGATAAGTATGTTAAGTTAGTGAGGACTGAACATTGTTTTTTGCTCTTTGAACAACTTGGCAAAACTGATAATTGGCTTCAATGCCTTGAGGTTTGTTTCATCCTTCTTTTTTACCTACAAATTTTGCAAAATTTTGCATTTCCATTTCTCGGCGAGCCTTGGAACGGTTAAAGTTGTTGTCATGTGACCGGCTTCACTGATTTAAGCGGTGAAACCAATCTCTTTTAAAAATGTAGGACAAGACTGGGTACAATAGACATGGTTTGGTCCTTCCTGGACCTTATGCATAGCGGGAGCTTTAGTGCATTAGTGCACCAGGCTGCTTCTTTGTTTATTGGGGAAGCTGCTGTATGTCTATGTAGGGATAAGTGTGAGATTTTACTGAACCCCTTAATTGTCTTATTCAATATTAAGAGAATTTGTGTAATCGATCTGAATTAGTTTTGGATTGATTGATTAGTATTGTGGAATTGACTAATGAATGTATGTCTTGATCAAGCTATTTGGATCTTTATACTATTGGCAATGTGTATATGTAGGTTGGTTTGCTGCTTATGATCTCTGATTTTAGTGCAAAAGTTTATGGGTTTGTTTGGTACGAGGGATAAGGGATAACTAATCTGGACATTAATTTTAGGATGAGTTTATTCCATATTTGGTTGAGATAAAATTGTGGGATTACTTATTCGGTGATTTGTTATCCAGGATTGTACTGTTAATTTTTATCCCACTTTGAAGGTGGGATAAGAATTCTGGGATAAGTAATCCCTCTTTAACTTGTTCCCCTGCCAAACGAGCCCTATGTCTTTTGCAAGTGGTGCAACCAACAACGACGGACCTAGTAGTCCCACAAGGTGGTCTGGGGAACGTGGTATGTACGCATACCTTACCTTATCTCGTGGAGGTAAAAGGCTGTTTCCAGTAGACCCTCGGCTCAAGTAGTTTTGGAAATGGTAATGGGCTAGACAATCAAATGTTAGTTGCAAATTCGGAAGTTTCATGCCATTAAAAGTTTAAAACCATTGTTTAGATGTTGACGAGATTCATGTTTATATGTATGGGTTTGTATTCAACGTTTTGTTGGAGTTTTCTCAAAGTAGTGTGTGCTAGAAGCCAGAAGGTGCTGTGGTTTCTGCCATATGTTTATACAGACTTTACTGAAAAAGACCTGTCTTTAAAATGTGTTTCATCTTAATTAATGGAATTGCCTTCTTTTAATGACTTTTGTGAAATATAATAAATCTACAGAGGTAGTTGTTTCACTTAGAAATCTAATATATGTAGGTTTTCAGATGGATGCAAAAACAACGGTGGTATATAGCAGATAATGGGGTTTATTCGAAATTGATATCAGTGATGGGGAAGAAAGGGCAGATTAGAATGGCAATGTGGCTGTTTTCTGAGATGCGTAATAGTGGGTGCCGTCCAGATACCTCGGTGTACAATGCAGTTATTTCGGCCCATCTCCACTCTCGAGACAAATCCAAGGCCTTGACAAAGGCTATGGGTTACTTTGAGAAGATGAAGGGAATGGAGCGTTGTAGCCCAAGTATTGTTACATACAACATTCTTTTGAGAGCTTTTGCTCAGGCAAAAAATGTTGAACAGGTAGATTCTTTGTTGAAAGATCTTGACGAGAGCGTTGTAACTCCTGATATATTCACGTTTAATGGTTTGATAGATGCCTATGGGAAAAATGGAATGATCAAGGAAATGGAGCACGTTCTCTCTCGAATGAAGAGTAATCAGCTGAAACCAGATATTATTACTTTCAATATATTAATTGATTCATATGGGAAGAAGCAGGAATTTCAGAAGATGGAACAAGTTTTTAAAAGTTTGCTTCAATCAAAGGAAAAACCTACCATTCCCACATTTAACTCAATGATAACAAACTATGGAAAAGCACGACTCAGAGAAAAAGCTGAATTAGTTCTTGAGAAGATGGTTGACTTAGGTTGTAGGCCAAGTTACATCACTTATGAGTGCCTTATTATGATGTATGGGCATTGCGACTCTGTTTCGAAAGCAAGAGAACTATTTGATAGGGCAATGGAATATGAGAAAGAGAAGAAGGTTTCAACACTGAATTCAATGCTTGAAGCCTATTGCATGAATGGGTTACCCATTGAAGCGCATGTTCTTTTTGAGAGTATTCATTCATCCAAAGCTTTCCCTATACACTACTCTACCTATAAACTTCTATATAAGGCCTACACTAAAGCTGATACGAAGGATCTTGTACAAAAACTGCTGAGCTGTATGGACAAAGATGGAATCATCCCCAACAAAAAGTTCTTTCTTGATGCTTTGGGGGCCTTTGGGTCCGCACCAACAAATCAAAAGGCAGTTGGTGATAATAAAGGATTGAGCAAGCACAGGGGTCGTAAGTGAAAAAAGAAAGTGGCTTGGAGTTAGAAATCTGGTCACTGCTTTCGTTTCTCAAACAATAATGAGATTTAAGATGAGGCTTCTTCGTCATACATATTGAGTGGCTCAGTAATAATATATCAAACTGCAAGGACAATTTTGTTCTCCCAGGTATCTTTCTTTTTATTTCTTGTGCTTCAGATGTTATGTCTTTCACATATCTTAATGATTTGTTTATGCGTTTCCCAAATATGATATCAGTATATAAGTTATCACTCTGTAAGTACTAATAGGTGAATATGTATTTGCCCCGAGGACTTTGGTCTTATCACTTATGGTGAGAGAGTAACGTGTGATGTGTGGGTTAGGTGCACGTCACACATTTGAACCCCGCTGCAGACAAAAGCCTAGTATTTAAGTGAAGAGAGGCAGAGGGGTGGACCCATTGTCCATCAAGTTTCAAACTGCATGCTAGTGGCCTTCGGGGATTCTTGGTTATCAAAACAAAAGAAAAGGTAAATAACAATGAGGGCCTCTTTGACTAGTGCAGTTAAGCTTGCTTGATCTGTTTTCTTAAGAAAGTTAACCAAAAAAGTGTAGTAGAAAACCCCCTCATAAGGATTCATGACTTTCGTAAATCAAGTTTTTGGTCCGGAATCTTGATTGAGGCTGCATTCTTATACTTTAAGAACAATGTTTGAGAATTTTGGATTTTTGACCTTCAAGGAATGTGACATTGATTTCACTCCCACTGACAGCTAAATACTTCGCTCTTTGTGAGAATCTGTTGAGGAATTATGAAGAACCAAGGTGCTTGTGAGTTTTCATTTCTGAACTGTCTGGTTGTCAAGTTAGAATTTTTTACCTGTTGCTTAAAGTAATCCTCAAAAAGACATACATCACAGATATTTGCAATGATATAATTTGAACTTAAAAGAAGCACCAGATGTTAGTATTAACCCATACCAAAGTAGCATAATTCCTTCCGGACCATCTTTCTTCCTTGTTGAAGTGAGAAGACTTTTTTACCTGTGAGTTCAAAAATTTGTTGTTGTTATCGTCCATTTGTTTTTGATTGTTGGCTTTGATTAAGGCCTTTTGTTTTACGGCAAAAGATGAGATTTTTTCGACATGTTGAGCCTAATTGTTTCCCTCGCCACCTGGATGACACTTTATCCTTTCTCCGATTATCTATAGAAGCAACAAAAAGTTCATTGCTACAAATGGTCTGGTAATTAGCTTAGTGTTCACGATTATCTATCTGTATTGAAGAAACTAATGATATCAGAGTGCTTATTTTGTGATATTTTTACCAGTCACAGATTCAATATAAAACATGGAACATTCAAGTTGTGAACCTCATCACCCATTTCTTCACGACCAAGGGTGCTTGATGCTGTACCTAGCGGGTGGTTCATTCAAATATCTGCCATGAAGTTAATTTTCTTGTTTGCGTCTCTAGATTCTCCAACTCCATTTTCGTTGCAGCAATGTTATTCTGTTGCAAACAATAAGAGAAAGGAGAAGATATATCCAACTTTTTCAATATTTATTTTTCTCATCAATTGTACAAATTGCATCAATCCCAACTCTTGACACTTAGGAAGGGTCGTTTTTGCTTGCAAATGGTTGTAGGGGGATAGTAATAATACGAGGAAGAATGAAAAGAAGACACGTAAAATAAGTCCTTTTGAGGTTAAAGATAATTGTTAGAGTTCACAAGTGGGAAATGAAGGGAAGTGCACATATGGCCGACGTAAAAAATGACTGATTTAAAACATACATTTAAAAGGAATGATGTACATGATATGTTTGCATATATGTATGATTTCACCGTGGATGGTGGAAGGTCACTTCAATGTAATATTTGATGAAACTGAGAAATATAGAGGACTTTTCACATGAAGGATATATCTTTAAAAGATTGGGCAGATCATGTCTAGGGAATGAAGATTTTTTAAATACCTCCCCTAACGCTTTACTGGCGCATCCTTTTTTGATAACCACTTTACTTGAGTATCTTATTAAACAAGGGTCTGATCATTTCCCCTTATGATATCAAGTAGAACAAGTTCCAGAATTATCAAGAAAGTTTTACACTTTGTTTGGGTGCTGGTTTGCCATTGTTTCATAATGTATGGTATGATATTGAACTGTATAATATAGTACAATACAATGCTTGAATAGTCTGTATTGTTCATTGTTATTTAATAATATTTTTAGAGTTAATACATAAAAATGATTCTAAACTTGACACCAAATTATAATTTTGACCTTAAACTTTGACAGTGCACAAACATGACCTTTAACTATTCAAAACTGCACAAATATGACCTCCAATCCTACGTGGCAAAACGCGTGTTCAACACGCAAAACTGAGCACGTCCAGCTTAAAATCTAAGGGCATAATACATAAATATGACCTTAAACTTTGACAGTGCACAAATATGACCTTTAACTATTTAAAATTGCACAAATATGACCTTTAAATGATTCTTCACTATTATTTTTTCATTATTTTCAGCTCATAGATGAAAATGGCATCTAATTTCTTTTGTCATTGCGCAAAAAGAGCAATATTGAAGATTTATTAATTAGGCGGGTCAGCCTCATACGAAAAAATCGAGCAGGTATGTATATATATTATAAAGCAGAGGATGAATTTAAGTTATATAATATATCTAAATATTATTTATTTAAATATTAAATTAAAGATGAAACTATACTAATAATAAAAAAAATTATAGTTTTAATAAAACGTTATTAAATTAATGTTATTAAGGATAGTAGTAGTATATGAAACTAACGTTATCAAATTAACGTAATTAAAATGTTATTAAATTAACGTTATTAAATTAACGAGGGGTGGATCTACATGGTTGTCATGGGGTTCACCCGAACCCCCTCGGTAAAAAAATTACGTTGTATATATATAAGATAGAAAATGTATATTAATGTATGTATATTAATGTTGAACCACATGAAACAAGGCACTTAGATAGCCCAGTGGTGTTATTTGCTCTTTTTGGGCGCTTTCTTCAGCCTACTATGCGGGTTCGATCCCTGCTAGTGGTTGTTTGTTTTTTAATTAAGAAAAAGTTAGGTGTTGCTGCTATAGAAATAAATAAAATAATAATAATAATAATTTTTTAAAATTAAAAAAAAGTTAGGTGTTGCTACTACAGAAATAAAAAAAAAATTATTATTATAATAATAATAATAATAATAAAAATGATGTCGTTTTAACACAAAAATAAAACTTTGACAGTGCACAAATATGACCTTTAACTATTCAAAACTGCACAAATATGACCTCTCTCCAAGTCAGCCCTTTTAACGACGTGGCACCGTGTGATTGGATTACCTTTCCACATAGGCGCGAGTGAGACTCACGCATGGGATTGCAAAATCGGAGGTCA